>NW_027445800.1:0-67802 GCF_050003625.1 Haematobia irritans
AATTCACGAAACTCACGACATTTTCCATCCGGGAATGAGCAAAGATAACAAAATTCGTAAATAAATTACAGTTCGACAGCCAAATCAATTTTAGGTAAGATACGAGTAAGATTTAAATCTTGACTTTTTTTCTTTTGCAGAAATTTTATTAACGCACATTCACCAACCGATTTTATTACTACGCACGCTCACTCACGACATACTTATTTTAGTCCCATTCGTGCACATTCACGATAGTTGCTGCAGTTTTTCTTCACGACTCACGTGATTCACGCGTGTCACGACAATTTCGTGTCACGGGCACACCTCTAGTATTAATCACACAACAATTTTACTATATAGGTTCATAATTGTATATAGCCCATATAAACCGACTTCCATATTTCGCTTTAGCTTCTCTTTTACCGCTAAAGAACTGAAGATTTTTAATTTGCCTTTTTTTGCCAAATATATACACATTAAAATTTTTTTCTGATTCAAACACGAAATTAATTGATCCAATTTATTTTTTAATTGAAATGCCTTCAATTACAGAAATGATAGTAAAAAATTAATTGAAAGTCAATTAAAAAATTAATTGATCCAATTAAAAAATTAATTGATATTATTAATTTTTGCGATTGATTTTTATTTCAATTAAAAAATTTATTGAATAATAAAATTTTTAATTGAATTTGTTTTAACCCAATTAAGACTTTAATTGGAAACATTTTTGTGAAAATTTTTTTCTGTGTACCCCATATGGACTAACTTCCAATTTAGAAGACGATGTTAAGAAGTTTTAAAATACCTTGCCATCGACAATTATTACCACAACCCAAGTAATTTGATTGTGGATGACAGTCTTTAGTAGGTGTTTCTACGCAACCATGGTGGAGGGTGCATAAGATTCGGCACGGCCGATCTTACGGCCGTATATACTTGTTTATCTTTAAAATAAAGATTATATATCTCAGATAATTTAAATATTACTTCTAAAATGTTTTTCGTTAATTTAAGGAAATTTTGCCTTATTTCAAAGACGTACGACTTTAACGGATGCCAATTTCAAAGATTTGTGGCCTCAGTTTAATGAACCAAATTTTTGAAGCAAAGATTATAAACTTGCTTTTAATTAAAGTTTCATTATTTTCAAGAAATTGTGTAAATTGCATCATCGTTCATATTAAGTCTATATATTGTTTTCAGTCTATATTTGCATATATAAAACAGTATCGAAGTAAGTGGATTCCGATATCATCTTTAGCATTGAACTAGTCGTGAAATAATCTAATGGTGTCTGTATTAGAAGATGAACATCTCCTCTTTCTGATTAAAGTTTCATTAGCATGTAAAAATAAACTGCTCTAGTCCTAAGTACTATGAATTTTTCTCTTCCACCTACAACTTGTTTTCGAAAATCTTTTATACACTACCTAGATGTAGGTAACCGGAAGCCAACAAGAAAAACAGACCATAATAGACAACGAGAAAAAAGGATATCTCCTTAAAAATGTCATAGTAAAAACTTGTTTGTGTTTGTATACCATAATGTTTTACCAAAATATTTTCACGCTTTCTGGCAATTGTCTATGGTTTCCTTGTGGGGTGTTGCATTTGCATCAGTTACCACAAACAGAAAAGGTTTTTGTTTGTGGTTACCAGACACACAAAGATAGAAAGACCAAGAATTTGCAAAAATATGTGAAACCACAATGAAAGTGTAGAAGAGGATGTAAATGGTCCAAAACGGAAAGACAGAATATGTTCAACATATAGCATATGCCACATGGGCGAAATTTACCTAGTCTAAATCGGATTCATTTGTGAAGGCGATAAGTTAATTCAATATGTGGAAAGGCGTCAGATGCGTTTCGAAGGAAGGGAATTTAAGGTATTAATGGCATAGAGAGTTTTAGTTAACTATTCACCTGTGTAAGGAATTAAGAATAAAATAAAAATAATAAAAAATAGTCCAATATGGCCCATTTACAATACCATGCGATCTAAATCAATGACAACTACTTGCGCCAAGTTTCAAGTGAAAAGCTTGTTTCGTTCGGAAGTTAGAGTGATTTCAACAGACAGACGGACATCGCTTGATCGATTCAGAATTTCACCACTACCCAGAATATATAGACGTTGAGGTGTCTGAGACCAATATTTCGGTGTGTTACATACGGAATGATAAAATAACTATACCCCCGTCCAATGGTGGAGGGTATAAAAAGGAGATGTAAATTATTTTTTGTGCATGAAAAAAATTTAGGAATTATAGTTGAATGTGGTATTAAAAAAAAATTAACGAAAAATAGATCTTTTTGCGTAAAATTTATAGAGTAAAAACAAAGAAAATGAGTAGTAAATTCATTTTACTCCTGTTGGGGCAGATCGTATTTTATGTCATTTATATTACTTTAATTTATATATTTATTAATTTATTGTTTTTATTTTATTTATTCTTCACTATTTATTTTATGAGTCGTTTAATTGTTCTTTATTTAAATTTTATTTACATCCCTTTAATGTTTCCCCACCCTAATATTTACTTTCAAATTCATTTCGTTTATTTACTTTACTCTCTTTTAGTTCTATGACCTATATTCGTTTTTCGTTTGTTTTCGATCATTTAATGTTACATTAGTTATTATAGTTTGTTTTGGTTTGATCGATCTCTTCCCACTGCTTATGTTGGTCGTGGGTATAGTTGAAGAAAACAACAACAACAACAAAGCATAAATATCGTTTATGCTTTTGCTTGTTATTTGTTTTTCATAATGCTTGCAAATTTGATACATTGGTTGAATGCATGTATGTATGTACATACATACATATCAATAACTGTCATCTTTTGGTTCTTTTCGTGGTTCAGTGGGAAGAGATGATCAAAGTTAAAGTTAGTTGTCGATTATTGTTTGTCACCAACGCGTTGCTCGAATAAAGGAAAACAATGTTTGAACTTGTTATATTAAAACAAATAGAATATTAACTCTTGTTGTTCGGCATAGTTACATTGAAAATAATTATTGTAATAAAACAAATTATTTAAACTGAATTTTTACTCGGTCGTTGGGTTTTTAAAAAGGCAATGTTTGAACGGGTAAAAATATAAAGAAAATCTAAGTTGTTCTACGGGCGACATATCAACTTTGTGGTTCTGTGCAAACATTTTGGCGACCGTGACAGGACGGTCAGTGTTTAAAGTTGAAAATAATTTGTTGTGGAAAAAGGTTTTCGTACATTTGAAGTGGTGTGGGGTATTTCATCATTGTTGTGTTATTCGTGCTTTCGTTGCCCCTACTGCTGATGTTAAATCCTGTTAGTTTTGTACCTTTGGACACCAACTTTAATTGCTGCCGTCGTAATTATTTTGAAAGAAATTCAACTCGGAGTTTCTTAGCAGAATCAAAGTGAATTGTTGTTAGGTAACAATTATAAAGCTTGGCTTGGTGATACATAAAATTCCAATTTAGTGGAAATTAGCGCCATATTTATTGGAAAGCGCTAATTGCAAAATTGTTGTTCCTGAAATATAAGAAACGCAATTTTCTCTTTCGTCGTTGACGTTCTCTTAAGTTTGCAAAATGACGAGAGACGATAATGATGCTTCTGAAGAAGCAAGTGGTGCTGATTTGTCTTCTCTTAAACAGCAACGTAGCTCTATGAAGAGGAATATCAGCAACATGCATAAAAAGGTAGAAAAAGATGGTGCAAAAGTAGATTCCACTATTTTAGAGTGTCGTTTGCAAATTTTGGAATCATACTTCAAACAGTTGTGCCACATCCAAACTCAAATAGAAACACTTAGTCCGGCTGACACATCGAGGAGTGATTTGGAAGAACTTTTCATAACAGCAAAGGCAAAAATATTGGGCCTTCTGAACAAAAGTCGTAGTTCTATACCTGGTGATACTACTTTGATGAATGCTTCAATTGCCGGAATTTCAACACAATCTCGTTTGCCTTCGTTGAAATTGCCTCGTTTTGATGGAAAATATGGCGAGTATAAAAGATTTATTTCGACATTTAACAACATGGTCCATGAAAATCAAACTATTACCCCAGTTGATAAATTCAATTATTTATTGAACTGTCTCAGTGGTCCCGCTTTGGCAGTTGTTGAAGCTTTTCAAGTGTCAGAGGAAAACTACCCGAAAGCACTAACACGGCTCCAGGAACGTTATGACAATAAGGTATTGATTTTTTTGGAACATATCAACACTCTTTTCGATATTCCGAAAATGGCAAAAGGTGATAGCTCATCATTGCGGAATATTATTGACACTGTTTCGGCTGTTCGTGGTTCTTTGTTGTCGCTTGGGTCTGAAGCAGATGTTATGAACGCAATTTTAGTACATTTGGTTTTGAATAAAGTGGATGCAGATACGAAACAGAATTATGATGAAAAACAAGAATATAAATCGTTGCCCTCTTGGGATTGTTGCTATGATGTTTTGAGTCTTCGTTGTCAATTTCTCGAAAGTCATGGAAAAAGGACAGAATTTGGTGAAAAAGCAAAACTTGTCAAGCCCAAGCAAAATTTTAATCGCACTGCCCATACTTTCGTCAATTCAAATCCAAATTGTGTATATTGTAATTCAACTGATCATTATCTGCAAACTTGTTCTTCGTTTTCGGCAATAGCAGTTCCCGATCGTTTTAATTTTGTAAAACGCGGTGGCCTGTGCATTAATTGTCTGCGAAAGGGGCATATGGTTTCAAAATGTCCATCAAAATCACGTTGCAGATTTTGTAATTCAACTCACCACTCAGTGTTGCACATTTTTAGTCCAGACAACTCGGGACAGTCAACCATTTCGAATACTACTACAGTGCAACCTTCAACTAGTAATCAAAATCCAGTTTCGCTTGTGGCTCGCTCATGTAAAAGGGCAATCATTCCGACTGCTGTGGTTCTCATCAAAGATTATTGTGGAACTTTTCAACCGGTAAGAGCTTTACTTGATTCCGGCTCCGAACTCAATTTCATTTCAGAAGAAACTGCAAAAAGGCTTCGGCTTAAATTTCGACCATATTCACAAGAAGTTTCGGGAATTGGAGAAGTTAGAACCAGAATTAAATTTACCGTGTCCGCTACAATAAAATCAAGAATTAGTTCGTTCCAGTGGTCCTCAACTTTTGCTGTTACCCCAACAATTGCATCTGTACAGCCCGGTGAGTACATATATACTTCAAATTGGAAAATTCCCACCGATATACCGTTAGCTGACCCATTGTTTTTCAAACCGCAACATATTGACATTCTTTTGAGTGCTGAAGTATTTTTTGATTTATTACTTGATGGTCGAATTTCTCTTGGATATGGTATGCCAAACCTTACCAATACTGTTTTTGGATACATTGTTGGTGGTATCGCAAGTACTGGTCAAGCGAGATCTAATTTTACATGCAATTTGATGGTCAATTCTTTAGAAGTGGATCTTGATAAAACTCTAAAAAAATTTTGGGAAGTAGAAGAATACGAAAAGAATCCCAATATGTTGTCCGAAGAAGAAGCAGCATGTGAAAATCACTTTGTTGAAAATGTTAAATTAGATTTTGATGGAAGAGTTGTGGTCCGCTTGCCATTTAAAGAAAATCCCAAATGTCTCGGCGATTCGTTCGAAGCTGCTCGAAAACGTTTTTTGTCCCTGGAAAGACGTTTAGATCGTGATCTACAATTGAAGTCAATGTATAAAGAATTCATGGATGAGTATTTGTCCCTGGGTCACATGTCGCTCTATAATCAACCGTTATGTGGTACCTATTACATAATACCACATCATTGTGTTTTGAGACCACAAAGTACTACAACAAAAATTAGAGTTGTATTTGATGCATCTTCTCGTAGTTCGTCAAATAAATCATTGAACGATATTTTGATGGTTGGACCAACAATACAACAAGACCTGATCACCACACTATTTTCGTTTCGTTTACACAAGTATGCTTTTACTGCTGATATTTCTAAAATGTATCGACAATTTCGAATAGATGAAAATGATAGAAAATATCAACTCATATTGTGGAGAAATCAAAAAGATGAACATTTAAAGGTATATCAACTGAATACTGTTACCTACGGTTTATCTGCCGCCCCATTTTTGGCGATTCGTAGTTTGTTTTTCATTGCAGATAAATATTCGCACTCGCATCCTTGTGGTTCTGAAGTTTTGCGCAACGATTTATACGTGGATGATGTACTCACCGGCGCTGACGACCTTGCAACGCTGGCTCAAAAGAAAAACGAGCTAGTAAAAATATTAAGTTTCCATGGCCTTGAGTTAGCAAAATGGAACAGCAATAACATCATGTTCGGTTCAAATCAAGATGCAGAAATCACCATTAAAACAAGTGAAGATGAAGTTGCAAAAGCCTTGGGTATGTCTTGGAAACCCAAGGAGGACGTTTTTACTTACCGATTCGAGTTACCAGATGTGATGAATCCTACAAAAAGATCTGTTTTGTCAATTGTATCAAAAATCTATGACTTGCTTGGACTATTGAGCCCCATTGTCATTCGATGCAAAATACTTCTTCAAGAAATGTGGGTGCAAAACATTGGATGGGATGACCCATTAACTGAACATCTTAAATCATTATGGCTCCAAATTAAATCGGATTTAAATTACATACATAAAGTTGAAGTCCCCAGGTATGTTTTAACCTCAAATGATACTCTTGGAGAAATTCACGGATTTGCTGACGCCTCGCAACGAGCATATGGTTGTTGTATTTACTATCGAGTTTGTCTTAAGGGAGAATACAAAACGACCCTTTTAATTGCAAAATCCAAAGTGGCCCCAATTAAGGCACAATCACTACCACGGCTCGAATTGTGCGCAGCAGTATTGCTGAATAACACATGGCTCAAAATACAACCAAAAATTTCAAGTTTTGTCTCATCGATATATTTTTGGACTGATTCCAAAATCGTACTACAATGGCTTAAATTACATTCGTCGACGTTGAATTGTTTTGTGGCAAATCGTATTTCTGAACTACAGGAGAAAACAAGAAATGTTAGCTGGAGACACGTCCCTTCGAAGAGTAACCCTGCTGATGTGGTTTCGCGTGGATGTAGCGCGGAGGAAATTTCTAATACCATTTGGTTTAGTGGCCCTTCGTTTTTGGAAGAAGATATTACAAAATGGCCCGGAACTGAAGAACAATTGAACATCGAAATTCTCGAACGTAGAAAGGCAGCTGTTTTTGTGGCAAATTCATCAGAAGTCAACATCATAGATGACCTTCTCGATAAGCATTCTTCCTATATTAAATTTATTAGAATAATTGCTTATATTTTTCGTATATTCAACAGATGTCCTGCTAAGAAAGATGTGAATATTTCTGATGTAATTCATTTGTCCCCAGATGAATTAGAAGAAGGTTTTTGGAGAATTGTGGCTCACATCCAGATGTGGTGTTTTGGTGCCGATATCAAATCACTGAGTAATGGTGGTCTGGTAAACCCATCGCTTCAAAAACTTTCACCATTTGTACATGAGATGACACTTGGAGCAACCACAGTCAAAATTCTTCGTGTTGGTGGTCGTTTGTCCCAAGCGCCCATTCCATATGATGCAAGATTTCCAGCACTATTACCAAAAGACCATCGCTTCGTTAAATTGTATATTGAGCATGTTCATCGCTCACATTTACACGCTGGAGCAAAAGTGTTGTTGGGACTATTGCGCCAGAAAATATGGATTGTAAACGCCAGAGATGTTGTACGCAAAGTTGTTCGCAATTGCGTTCATTGTTTTCATTACAAACCGAAATTGATGGAACAGTTGATGGGAAATTTGCCATCAGATCGACTTCGAGCTCAACGCCCATTTTTGATTGCTGGTGTTGATTTTTGTGGTCCATTCATGACGTCGTACCGTATCCGAGGAAAAGTGCCTTATAAAACATACATAGCTGTATTTGTGTGTTTCACTTCCAAGGCAGTTCATTTAGAACTAGTTTCGGACCTATCGACAAACAATTTCATCTTGTGTCTCAAAAGATTTGTTGGAAGACGTGGCATACCCCAAAAGTTGTATTGCGACAACGCCACTAATTTCGTTGGAGCACGTAACCAAATCAAAGAATTAAAAGAAAGTCTTTTTCGAGATGATGTGGTCCACGACATGAAATCACTTTGTTGTCAACTTGGTTTCGAATTTTGTTTTATACCTCCCCGTGCCCCACATTTTGGCGGACTGTGGGAAGCAGCCGTCAAATCTACAAAAACGCTACTTATAAAGAACGTTGGCAAAGCATATCTTACTTTCGAAGAGCTACAAACAGTCATAATTGACGTTGAGGCAATTTTAAATTCGCGCCCCATCGCTCCAATATCAAACGATCCCAATGATGGTGAAGCCCTAACGCCTGGTCATCTGCTTATTGGTTCTTCATTGGTTGCAGTTCCCGATAAACATATCGATTCATCCCAATCATCATTATTGTCTCGGTGGCAAAGGGTCTCATTTTTGAAACAACAATTTTGGCAAATGTGGTCCCGAGATTATATGCTATCTTTACAACAAAGGTCAAAGTGGTTCAAAGACAATAACAACATAAAAGAAGGGCAACTAGTTCTAATACATGAAGACAACACTCCGCCACAACAATGGTTACTAGCTCGTGTTACAAAACCTATTCTAGGCCGTGATGGAAAGGTTCGTGTGGTTGAACTGAAAACTAAATCTGGAATTTGTACTCGGCCAATTCACAAAGTGGCTCCCCTACCAAATAATGAAGAGGTTTGAAACATGGAGGTTTCAACGGCGGGAGAATGTTGGGGCAGATCGTATTTTATGTCATTTATATTACTTTAATTTATATATTTATTAATTTATTGTTTTTATTTTATTTATTCTTCACTATTTATTTTATGAGTCGTTTAATTGTTCTTTATTTAAATTTTATTTACATCCCTTTAATGTTTCCCCACCCTAATATTTACTTTCAAATTCATTTCGTTTATTTACTTTACTCTCTTTTAGTTCTATGACCTATATTCGTTTTTCGTTTGTTTTCGATCATTTAATGTTACATTAGTTATTATAGTTTGTTTTGGTTTGATCGATCTCTTCCCACTGCTTATGTTGGTCGTGGGTATAGTTGAAGAAAACAACAACAACAACAAAGCATAAATATCGTTTATGCTTTTGCTTGTTATTTGTTTTTCATAATGCTTGCAAATTTGATACATTGGTTGAATGCATGTATGTATGTACATACATACATATCAATAACTGTCATCTTTTGGTTCTTTTCGTGGTTCAGTGGGAAGAGATGATCAAAGTTAAAGTTAGTTGTCGATTATTGTTTGTCACCAACGCGTTGCTCGAATAAAGGAAAACAATGTTTGAACTTGTTATATTAAAACAAATAGAATATTAACTCTTGTTGTTCGGCATAGTTACATTGAAAATAATTATTGTAATAAAACAAATTATTTAAACTGAATTTTTACTCGGTCGTTGGGTTTTTAAAAAGGCAATGTTTGAACGGGTAAAAATATAAAGAAAATCTAAGTTGTTCTACGGGCGACATATCAACTTTGTGGTTCTGTGCAAACAACTCCCTTTGGTAAAATGATCGAAAATATGTTATAGCCGTTTACACATTTACCAATAACAATTTTACACCTTTCCTAACAAATAAAACATTAAACCTATTTTCTATTATACTTCTAATTAATGTTGTGCAATCTATAGTACATATACCCACAGACAAAATCGTGAAAGGTGTTTAAGTTCAAATGCCGTTTTTTAGCTTTGTTCAGTCATATAATCATTTTCAAGTGTAATCCCTCCGTTAGGATTTGTCTATGCCTTTTTCTGCCTTTCGGTACGAAAATAAGGACATTTTCTAACGTCAAATGTCATCAACCCCCGCCTTTCGGCATCCAAGCTTTTTGTCATTCTCTTTGAGACTCTCTCGCTTCTACGAAGGTAAATATTGTTTGACGAACAATAATTTATTAAATAAAGCCCATACATTTTGGTTCAACTTCTAAACCAGTGCCTTTTTATTTCTTTTCTACTTTTATGCCACGCATTCATTGGTCCATTCGAGCCGAATAATTATTGGAAAGTATTAATTCGGTGTTTTTTATTTCTTCTTCGAAGGCAAAGGCTACGCCAATCAACAACAACAACAAACGATCGACGATCACCATCCTCTACGAGGCATTTTCAATTTATTGCACATAAATATAATTATAGTATCAACAACCAAGGTATGTACTTTCAGTGATAATTAAAAAGTGAGCATATCCTTCGGTGTGAATATAAATAAAAACAGAAATAAACACTCGCCTACGGTCGCTTTACAACTCGTATTTTATATCGGTTGTACATTAAATCTCTACGAGAAAAAAATTAAATTATCCGTCGGTCTTTAATACCCGGTTACATTCTCATTAAAGTGTTGAAAAGTGCGTTTAATTCCACTTTGTTTTCATCCAAATATTCAACGTCAAAGTTGCATTTAATTTTCGCTGTATTTTGTCATTTGTTTGCGTATACATTGTTGTGTTTTTCTTTTGGTTTTTTGATCTTCGATCTGCATAGAAAAAACAAAAACAATTGCATTGGTTGTAAGCATTGGTTTGCCAATAGGCATCAATAGTAAAGTGTTATACAGTTGCCGTTCAACTTGCTATACACACGTACGCACACAGGTGTTACATCCAACATACGTTCGAACTGCATACACGTTGGTTTATTAGCGTGGGTCGCTTACGGCGCGAAATTATAAAAATAATTTTTTGCAGGTTCAATTGAGAAAAGTATTTATTGTTGATTCCTACGGATATCGGTCGTTTACTATTATCGTTCGTGTTACGTGGTAGTGTACCCTACGGTCGGTCGATACAAACAATAAAATAACAGTATTTATTATATATTATATTATCGTAATACTGACATATTTGAGTTTCCACGAAACTTTTTTATTTATATATTATTGTTGTTGTTGGACCTTACTGTTTCGTAGTGTGCATCTTACAGTCCGTGCACCCTACAATCGGTCAAGTTGACATTTTACAATTTATAGTTCACGACTTTTCATTGTCTTGTAATTTTTCCATTTGGCAAGTGATATTCACGATACACTTGCACAAATTTTGTGTATCTACGTACACTGGGAGAAATTTTGGATAATATATACACTGAGAGAAACTCTCTCGTAATATATAAAGTTTTCAATTTTTTCGATAATTCGCCACGCAAAAATTATTCTTTGTATTCTACGATACACTGAAAATATTTTTTGTATTCACGATACACTTGCAAAAATCTTTTGGAACACAGGGTACACTGGGAAAATATTGTAATATTTTCCAAATAAAGATTTTGCAGATATTTCGCCACGCGAAAAAGGGTTTCTTGTATTTACGATACACTGGAAGAAACTTTACGTGTTTTCATACACTTGGAGAAATTTTTCGCCAATTTTTACAAAAAGTTAAAATACTTATAATTTACCTTGCAGAGCTAATTTTAGCTGGTATTTCCAATACACTGTGAGGAAATTGGTGTATCGACGATACACTGTAAAAAATTGGTTGTACTCCGTACACTGTGAGAAATTTTCTGATCTCATTTTTTGTGTTGTTGTGGTAATCACGTTACCTTACTCACATTTTTAGTACTTTCGGTACACTGCGAAAAATATTGTGTGTTGACGATACAACTTTCGCATACACTGAGAGGAATAACTGCGTTTTCATTTGTTCGACGACAAATCGAAGTAGCTTTTTGGATCGATTTATACTCTTTCCGATAGTTTTGGACATCACGTGTCAATTTTTTCGCCCTTTAATTTTGACAGTACTTGGTCATAATGACTACTACACCACTGACTGCTTTCACAAGAGCAACTGACGCAGTAGTCCGATTTGAAACGAAGTTTCACAGTTTGCGAGACGATGATTTAACCGCCTATAGACTAGAATGTCATGGTTCCGAGGCTAAGTCTTTGTGGGAAAAAGTTAAGAGCTTATTCGACGAATGTCTTGACTTTGTGTCCACACAGAGCAACGCAACCGAGGCAGTCGCCGCTGCTGACAGCAAATATGACGTGGCTTATAATTGTTATCTGAATGTCATGGAGTCGATTCAACGTAAATTGGAGGAACTACGTGCACCATCTAAGCATTCTGCTAAATCGTCTCGGTTGGAGGACCAAACATTACTTTTGAATGTTTCTCATAGGTCCGATGACTCACACAGTTCTTCCGTTAGCTCTAGGGGAGACAATAGTTCCTCCCACAGTCTCAATCTGCCGCCTTGTGATATAGATGTTTTTGACGGCGATTTTCTCAATTGGCCGACATTTAGAGATTTCTTCACAGCGGTATACATTAACAATAGCCGACTTAGCGATATTGAAAAATTGTGTCATTTACTCAAGAAAACCAGTGGTGAAGCTCGCGATGTGGTTTCGAAATTTCCGCTCACGCATAGAAGCTTCGCTCTTGCGTGGAAGGCGCTAAAGGGTACTTATGATAATACCCGCCTCTTGGTGAACCACCAACTCAAATTATTATTTGATTTGCCAGTCTTGGAGTCTGAGACCAGTTCAGGACTGAAGAAACTACAACGTGGTATCTCGACATGCATTTCGACAATGTCCATCTACGATGTGGCCACTGACGATTGGGATCCCATCCTCGTCTTTTTATGCCTTCAGAGGTTGCCGAAATGTACTGTTACACTTTGGGAACAGAGTATTAAGGACAAGTCTGCTTTGTCTTCTTGGTCAGATTTGGACTTCTTTCTCACGGAAAGAATCCAGACATTGACATGTCTTCGCGATATCCGCGGCATTGACGCCAGGCCTCCGGCCAACAAAAGAATTCGCTCGCATTTCACGAATGCGAAAACGACTCGTTCCCCATCAAGTACGCCTCCTTCCTCCCAATCCTCTCCTGACAGATTATGCGTTCTCTGTCGACGACATCATCACCTCAGAACGTGTTCTAGGTTTCATAATCTTTCAGTTCGTGAGAGGATGAATATTATTAGGAGCCATCAGTGCTGCATGAATTGTCTGTCCCGCAGACATATTGCAGCTGATTGCCCCAGCGCATATGATTGCGGTAAATGTGGTAGAAGACACCACACTCTTTTGCATAGGGAAACATCGACTGGTCCCGGGACTGCTCCTATCGTTCCCGCACCAGTTTCACGGAATCCCGTACCGGTGCCAGTGGATGCCAATGAACCTTCTACATCGACAGGCATTGTGTCAGGGACGTCCAGTAGACAGGTATTCCACACTTCGCGTACTGGAAATGTATTATTAGGAACTGCAATGGTGAATATCGTTCACCAGGGTATCACGTATCCTGCTAGGGCCTTAATAGATCCCGCTTCGGAATCATCCTTTATTACGGAAGGATTGCGGAACCGACTTGGACTGAGTACGTCTTCGACTTCGGCTACAATTTCTGGTGTGAATCAAAGTGTTTCGATCACGTCGAGAGAACTTTGTTCACTTTGCATTGGTACCCCACTAGATGAGTCGCTCCTACTGGAGACTACAGCGTATGTTCTTCCGAACATTTCCGGCAACCTGCCATCCTTTTCTCTAGATCGTGACATTGTGTCTAGTATGCCAAATCTACGTTTGGCTGACCCCAATTTATTTGTTTGTCGTCCTGTTGACCTGCTTTTGGGCGCGGATCTTTATCCGAAAATGGTGTTGGAGGGCACGCGAACGAATATTACTAGCACAAAACACAGTCTTCGGCTGGGTTGTCACGGGTCCTATCCCTTCCTCGAATATTTCTGTCTACACGACTACTGTGGACCTCTCCAGGGAAAATGGTCTTCACGAGACACTTCTCCGCACTTTGGGAACTAGAAGAGCTTCCCCGACGTCCTCTCTTATCTGATTTAGATAAGTTTTGCGAGGAAAATTATAAAACGACATCCCGACGGTATTCTGAGTGAAGATACTCTTCCTCTTGAAAATTATTTCTTCGGACAAATCGGAAAGCAAGGACGGCCTGGCTGACACAATTTCTTCGAAATTAGGCATCCCTCTTGTGAAAACCATGAATTAAGACGATTCACCACGACTTTGTCCGGGGGTATATACAGTTATACCATATGAGGCCAGTTTAGGTTACGCCTACAAATGAAAATTTGTAATCTGCCTTATCGCCGGTCATCCACCGATAGAAAGACAATTTGACTTCGATTGGTTTTCACTGCCTTGAATGACATTTTTACACGTCGGTCCGACTCAACAATCAGACTTGTTTCTCGTCGTTTTGAGGTGGAGGTTGTATAAATTCGTATACAATTGCGATATCACACAGATGTATACAGACATATATATGTTGACCCGTCCTAGACATTTCTGCATTGAATACAGTTAAGATATTCTCTGCAAAATATTATCCGGAACTTTTAGTTACAGACAGTGACTTGGACAACTTTTGCATTTGGCTGACGACACGGAGAATGGGTTTCCTCTTTATGTACAAGTCCTACGGAAGAGCATGTACGTTGACGACGTATTGACGGGGTACCATAATTTGAATAATGCGTCTGGTTCAAGGGGCAATATACACCATAATTCTGAGCTGTCTTCTCACATAGAGCGCGACGCTATTTTACCACTACTGGTTTTGACAATGAGATTATGTGGAATGCTTTACAGGTCACGCCTTGATGATAACCCACGGTTATATTTACAAAACTGTCTGCTTTTCTACGAAAGCGGTAACTTTACATGCTACTTTTGATTTGTCCACGACATTCTCGACGAGAACTATGACTCCCCACTACGTGGAAATTATGTCGTATTCGCGATGTTCATCCGGGTACTAACGGTCGTCGTTTGTTCAAATGGATTACATCCTTGTCTTTTAGGGAGTTAACATAGGTCTATCTGTCGCGTTATGCTCGCGTCCTCCCTAGTTTTTGTTACGTGAAAAATCTTTGGGTTGATGGCCGCGTTCGAATCGCAATAGATCGGACTACAAGTTGTAAGGCGACCTACGGTTTCTGGTCACCCTGACCATTATGTTAATTTGGTTTTCCGTTCCGAAATCTTTCTATATTTTCATAGATAGAAAACATAGCAAAGATGGCTGCTACCCTTCCAGAGTCTGAGGACGACGTCCCCATGTTGGATGAGGAACGGGAGATTAATTCTAGCATCGCACCCCTTGCCGATGAACATACCATCAGTACGACTACTGATTCTGCCATTCTGGCCGACAATGTTGCAACAGCAACCAATAAAAAACCGTTGACGACGGCTTCTGGGGTTCATCCAGGAGAATTGTTTGTGGCTTCGCCACCCCATATCAAACTTGGGTGTAAGGTAGTCTTCAACTGCCTTCTGACTTTACGAGTCCTCGACACCCGGCTCTTACGAGTCAAATTTATTGAAATTTAAAAATCGATCGGGCTTAACGAGTCCATTTACGATCGCGTGCTTGACGAGCACATTTGTAAATATGAATTTGTGTTTTGGAAAAAAAAATGAATGAATTGGACACCATAACAAGAGAAAAAAAAAGAATTGAACTAAAATAAAATGCTCTTTTTTGTAAACTGAAATGTACATCCTGTATACTTTCATTATGTAACATGTAAATATTATTTAACTTATTTTTAAATTTTGCAACATGGCTGGATGTTGCAAGGCGGGCGGCAATGTTTAAGTTCAAATGCCGTTTTTTAGCTTTGTTCAGTCATATAATCATTTTCAAGTGTAATCCCTCCGTTAGGATTTGTCTATGCCTTTTTCTGCCTTTCGGTACGAAAATAAGGACATTTTCTAACGTCAAATGTCATCAACCCCCGCCTTTCGGCATCCAAGCTTTTTGTCATTCTCTTTGAGACTCTCTCGCTTCTACGAAGGTAAATATTGTTTGACGAACAATAATTTATTAAATAAAGCCCATACATTTTGGTTCAACTTCTAAACCAGTGCCTTTTTATTTCTTTTCTACTTTTATGCCACGCATTCAAAAGGCGTGAACGTTTAAAGACGATCCGTTCATGAAAGTGAATCAACACGCAACTAGTGTCAACCGAAGAACAGATAGTGTCAATATGACGGTCATAAAATGACACCATGCGTTGTCAAAACAAAAACCAGCGTAATGGTAACGAATTTATAATCAGACATGCACGATTTATATTTTTTCTTAGGGTGTACCCTTTAGAAGTTAAATCGATCTATATTGATGCCTTCCCAAATGGACTGGTAAAAATTAATGCGATACAGATTTTTGAGGGTCTAAAATTCCAGTATATTTACATTTTTGGGCAAATCGGATAAAAACGGGAGATCGGTCTATGTGGGCTCTATACATGGGTCGACACACACCATATTCGGCTGACCTGTTTGTGGTCAGCCGGGTTCTAGAAATCCTAGAAATAAACTCGGGAAATAGGTCTATATGGGGGTTATACCAAAACATGAACTAATATTCGCCATTTTCGACACGTCTCTTAATGGTCCTCAAATACCTCTAGAATTCCAATTTCAGACAAATTGGGTAAAAACTACGAATTCTAGAAGCCCAGGCAATAAAATCGGGAGATCAGTCTATATGGGGGCTATATCAAAACATGGACCGATACACCCCATTTGCGACACAGGTATTTGTGATCTTCAAAAAAAAAAACACTAGATTTTAAATTTCAAGCAAAGCGGATAGAAAATATAGTTTCTAGATGTCCAAGAAGCAAAATCGGGAAATTGGTCTATATGGGGGTTATACCAAAACATAGACCGATACGCCCCATTTTTGGCACACCTTTTTATGGTCCTAAAAAACCTCTAGATTTTCAATTTCAGGCAAATTTGATAAAAAACTACGGTTTCTAGAAGGCCAAGAAGTATAGTCGGGAGATCGGTCTATATGGGGGCTATACCAAAACATGGACCAATACACCACTCTATGGTCCTAAAATACCTCTTGATTTTTAATTACAGGCAAAACGGATAGAAAATACAGTTTCTAGACGCCCAAGGAGCAAAATCGGGAGATCGGTCTATATGGGGCTATACCAAAACATGAACCGATACGCACCATTTCCGGCACACCTTCTCCTAAAATACCTGTAGATTTTCAATTTCAGGCAAATTGGATAAAAACTACTGTTTATAGAAGCCCAAGGCCCCAAATTGGGAGGTCGGTTTATATGGGTACTATATCAAAAATATAGCCCATCTTCGAACTTGGCGAATCTGTGCCAAATATCAGGACGATAGCGCCAATAATTGAAGACTGTAGGGTGATTACAACAGACAGATGGACATGCTTATATCGTCTTAGAATTACTCCCTGATCAAGGATATCAACTTTATATAGTCGGAAATCGATATTTCGATATGTTGCAAACGGAATGACAAACTTATTATACCCCCATCACTATTCTACACAGAAAAAAAAATTCCGTAGTTAAACTAACGATAAATTTAACTTATATTTATTGGAAGAAAATTATTTGCTAGTAGTTAAATTTTATTATTTTTTTCGAAATTTTCTAGAGCTTAATGAAATCTTACTTTTTTAAGTAAAGGATGATACGGTCAAAATTTGGTCAAGGGAAAACGCGTGTAAATCGGTGAAATCGTTTATTTAAAAAATCAAATTAAATTTCTTTTTCAAGTTCAATTAGTATAAAATTCAGGAAAAATATTCAGTTAGGCTTTCGCTTTTCCAAATCCGAATTGCCGGGCCTCACGCTTGACACCTGCCATCAGATTTTGTACAGCCACCTTGTCCACCTTCTTCGCCGCAGAAAACCAGTTTGCCTTGAACTGCTGCTCGTCCTTAGCAGTTTTTTTTGGTCTTCTTTAGGTTCCGCTTGACAATAACCCAGTATTTCTCAATTGGGCGGAGCTCTGGCGTGTTGGGAGGGTTCTTGTCCTTGGGAACCACCTGCACGTTGTTGGCGGCGTACCACTCCATGGCCTTTTTACCGTAATGGCAAGATGCCAAATCCGGCCAAAACAGTACGGAACAACCGTGTTTCTTCAGGAAAGGCAGCAGGCGTTTATTCAAACACTCTTTCACGTAAATTTCTTGGTTGACAGTCCCGGAAGCTATGAAAATGCTGCTTTTCAAGCCACAGGTACAGATGGCTTCCCAAACCAGATATTTCTTTGCGAACTTTGACAGTTTTATGTGCTTGAAAATATCTGCTACCTTTCCCCTTCCTTTTGCCGTATAAAACTCCTGTCCCGGAAGCTGCTTTTAGTCGGCTTTGACGTAGGTTTCGTCGTCCATTACCACGCAGTCAAACTTCGTCAGCATCGTCGTGTACAGCCTCCGGGATCGCGCTTTGGCCGTCGTATTTTGTTTATCATCGCGATTTGGAGTCACTACCTTCTTGTAAGTCGATAGTCCGGCTCGTTTTTTGGCTCGATACACGGTTGTAGACGATACACCCAGCTTATTTGCGGCATCTCGGAGAGAGAGGTTAGGGTTTCGCTTGAAACTACAGGCAACTCTCTTTGTCGTCTCAGCGGCTTCCGGTTTTCGATTTCCCCCCGATCCAGACTTCCTGGCTGTCGACAAACGTTCCCCAAACACTTTAATTACATTTGTAACGGTTGATTTGGCAACTTTTAGCGATTTGGCCAGCTTTGCGTGCGAGTAGCTCGGATTTTCGCGATGCGCGAGCAAAATTTTGATACGCTGCTCTTCTTGCTTGGACGGCATTTTGACAACTGAAGAGTGAATTCCAAAATCAAAATAGGAGCAACATTCTACACATACACACCTTCAAAATGAGGGGTGTTCAGGTTTTTTAAATGCAAAATTGAAAGAAATACGTCAAGTTTATATTGACCAAATTTTGACCCTATCACCCTTTATGTCTCAAAAATTTTATGAACTAAACGTGGGTATAAAGTTCAATGACCGTACACATAAGTTCAATATGAACTAAAGCAAAAGAAGATTTTCGTACGATTCCCAAAAATAGTATATTAAGAATGAACTAGTGTATGGTTGAAATGGTGATGATTTGGCGCCAATGATTTTTTTCTTTATTTTTAGTTCATTTTTTATTCTATGAGAGGATGTAATTTCGTGAACTGCAGTTAGAAAATACAACAGGGCATTAAATTTTCCTGGTTTTAACAACGCTTTGTGGAAATCTCAAAATGTGGAGTAAAATTTAGGTCAATTGTCGTGCGAGGTAGTTCATTCTTCCTATAAAATAGTTCACTTTTTTCGGTGTTTGGTGGTGGGTATAAAAACTAAATTCTTGTATTGTATATTTTAGGTGCTACGCATTCAAATGTCAATAAGTATAGTTCATTTCATACCTGTGTTCAGACGAAAAACGAATTTGTGCTAATTACTCAGGTAACATGTAGTTGGCCATTTTCCCCAACGTGTACTAAACTCCTTAGATACATGTCCTGTCCAACACAAGATTACAAAGACCGCAAACTAACAGAATCTTCACACAAGTCTCTTGAACATAATAAGCAACAAGTTGTTTGATAGAAGCGCTCACAATGAATTTTAGTATCTGAGGCAAGCAACTGGTATCCTTTTTGGCTCTCAGTACAATAATATCAAACCATTTTATAGCAGTAGAAAATCTATACAACTGGAGAGAACGATGTTGCTCGAAAATGTATAAAGATTTTGTAGGAACACATGTTGGTGTTTCACATAGTAGAAATTGTTGGCGATGATTCTATCCCAACGTAATGCGAATATTCTGCACCTACGATTCCACTATAACTTTGTGGCTAACAAAACAGCTGATTATTAAATGTATGTTGCTAGCAACATGAGAAAATTTCCCTAATACAGTGTTTATCAACATACATACTCCAGTCTCGCTCAGAGCGTGAAGATGTGAGGTTTCATGCAGGCAGTTAGTTGAAACGGATGGAAATATGGCGAAGATGGCATTGTTGTTTTTTACTTTTTTTTTCGAAAAATGTGGGTACCAAACACATTTTCCGGGTTCTATATAGAGATTTGTGGAAATGTGACCCCATGCAAATGACATTGAAAACCTCATATTCCTTGAAGGAAATATACACAAAATAGATAATTTACATACTCTGAAGAATAATTTCGTCGAATCTGCCCAAAAAAAAAGGGTCTAGAAGTTGGATTTGTCTTTGTCCAAGATAGAGATCCTAAGCATTCGTGCCACATTCTTATATAATAATTGACACACAACCCCACAAAAGTTTTAGCTCACCTTCCACAGAGCCAGGACATGAATCCAATCCCACCTCGGTAATGCTGGTGACATTTCTGAGGGTTTCAAAGCTTCTCTAAGTGGTTTCACTGTAATGTGAAACGCCGTTCGGACTCGGCTATAAAAAGGAGGTCCCTTGTCATTGAGCTTAAGATGGAATCGGGCAGCACTCAGTGATAAGAGAGAAGTTCACCAATGTGGTATCACAATGGACTGAATAGTCTACGTGAGCCTGATGCATCGGGCTGCCACCTAACCTAACCTAACCATGGGCATACGAGGGCGATTCGGAAATTTCATAGCCTATCAATGAAAGAGAATAGTTAGTTTTTCAAAAATATTTTTATTTTTCAATATAATCTTCTGAAACTTGAACTTTCGTCAATACATGGTTTTAAGCTGCGATCAAAAACAACAATAATATTAAAAACTTATAATATTTAATATTTAAACCAATAATTTTCATTTATCTTTAGTGTAAATGTTTTTTTTTTTTTGCTATGCGAAATTAACGTTTGTTTGTTTTTGGTATTTTTTCGCTAAACCGAAATAAATCTGAATTTTCTTTCTATAAAGTAGCTGGGATCTCAATCTTTAATTAAAGGTATAATACATATATATTTACTTGATATTTTCAATATCGTTTCACAATTTATTTCACATTGTACAACTTTTTATACCCTCCACCATAGGATGGGGGTATATTAACTTTATCATTCCGTTTGTAACGCATCGAAATATTGCTCTAAGACCCCATAAAGTCCCCATGAGTCGATCTTAGCATGTCCGTCCGTCCGTCCGTCTGTTGAAATCACGCTACAAAACAAGCTATCGACTTGAAACTTGGCACAAGTAGTTTTTATTGATGTAGGTCGGATGGTATTGCAAACGAGCCATATCGGTCCACTTTTACGTATAGCCCTCATATAAACGGACCCCCAAATTTGGCTTGCCGATCCTCTAACAGAAGCAAATTGCATCCGATCCGGCTGAAATTTGGTACATAGTGTTGGTATATGGTCTCTAAAAACCATGCAAAAATTGGTCCACATCGGTCAATAATTATATATAGCCCCCATATAAACCGATTTGGCTTGGCGAGCCTCTATGAGAAGCAAATTTCATCCGATCCGGCTGAAATTTGGTACATGGTGTAAGTATATGGTCTCTAACAACCATGCAAAAATTGGTCCACATCGGTCCATAATTATATATAGCCCCCATATAAACCGATCCCCATATTTGACCTCCGGAGCCTCGTGGAAGAGCAAAATTCAACCGATTCGGTTGAAATTTGGTATGTGGTGTTAATATACAAATACCCATGCAAAAATTGGTCGAAATCGGTCCATAATTATATATAGCCCCCATAAAAAACGATCCCCAGATTTGTCCTCCGGAGCCCCTTGGAAGAGCAAAATTCATCCGATTCGGTTGAAATTTGGTACGTGATGTTAGTACATTATATTTAACAACCATGCCCAAAGTGGTCCATATCAGTGCATAATCATATATAGCCCCCATATAAACCGATCCCGAGATTTGGTTTTGGAGCCACTTGGAGGAGCAAATTTCATCCGAGTCAGTTGAAATTTGTTACATTGTGCTAGTATATGGCCGTTGACAACCATGCCTAACTAGGTCCATATCGGTCTATAGTTATATATAGCCCTCAGATAAATCGATCCCCAATCACACAAGAATTGGTCCATATCGAGTTCATAATTGTATATAACACCATATTTCAATTCTGGCTCTCTACGTACCGTGCAAAAGTCCATATCGATTCTTAATTATTTGTAGACTTACCTATACATACCTTTTTTGTCTAATATATACCACGTATGGACTAACTCACAATTTAGAAAACGATGTTAAGAAGTTTTTAGATACCACAACCCAATTAATTCGATTGTGGATGACAGTCTTTTGTAGAAGTTTCTACGAAATCCATGTTGGAGGGGACATAAGATTCGGCCTGGCCGAACTTACTGCCATATATACTTGTTTTTTGGTAATCATTGCCCCTTACATGTAGTTTGGGATTGTATAGCTCTATTTGGGACTTTTAAATTATGGTGTTGCTTACATTTTGACAATTTTTAATTTCTTATTATGGTCTTACATATCTACATACTTGAGTGAAATATGTCTAAGCTTATGCTCGATTGAGTTCCAGTTTATTCTTACTTGTTTTAACTTGAAATTTTGTTCTAGAAATTGATTTGCTAAGTGTTCATTGTAGTACTCTGACGTTTTGTTGATTTCTTCTATTATATTTCATTTGATGTTGATGTAGTCAAGTTATAGGAAATTTGGTCAAGTTATTTCTTGTGAAATGCAAGAGAGAAAATAAAAAATAGAATCAACAAGAGGTAGCCGTTTTCAATCAATATGGCATTTTTAATGTAAATGAAAGAATTTATTGAAGATTCTTAACTCCCATATCGATATTTTTTCCTTCATTGAAGATGAGACCTATTCATTTTTATTTAATCCCTTATCAACTCTCTTATATAACGAAAGTATCCCAACCATTGTATGTAGGTCACATAGAAATGTCAAATTATTTAAAAAAAAAATGCCCTTTACACTTTCCGTTCCCTCACCTCATAACTTTTAGATTCTTTTGGAATATGGTATTTAATTTTTTTCTCATAGACATACATTCATAACCATCGAAATTTAAAATTGCCAAGGTTGTAACATTTCACTTGCATGGTTACTTACCATACCATTTGAGTCTAAACTAATTAGCACTTAATATAAACAGCATCCAAACTTTAATGAAACCAAAGTTTACAGCAACGGAAGTGAAAATAAGAAATATTTTCTATTATGAAATGTTAAAATAAAAATAAAAATATTTATATATTTAATACATCGCTCGTTACAGGTTATCATGAATTCATAACGTCTACGTAATTCATTGCCATTACCGTAGTAGCTCTCACAAAACCTGAGAAAAGGGTTGGAAGAATTTGGTAGCGCTTAGGTGTGTACTTGCTTTTATAGCATATATATTCATGCATGTTATAATTTCATGATGTACTATCTACATTAAAATGTGGATAATCATTGAGTTTTAATATAAGTTCGTACACTAAAAACATAATTTTAACCCTCTAATTCACTAAAGTCAATTTAACTTTATATTTTTTCATGGAATTATTATGTTTGGAGAAAGTTTCCTTTACTCCAATAATTATTTATCAATATTTACTTATTTTTGTGATATCGGCGTGATGTCAGCGTTTGTAATACTGTTTATTTAAACTTTTCTAAAAATAATCAAAATTTTCATTCCTGGTGGTTTCACTATTTTTGGAGTATTCAAATATTCCATGTCCTTGGATCCCTACGGTGATAGGTATAGACAGTTTAATCAATGTTCCACCAAGCGTAGCAACATGTATGTCATTTTTGGCATAAAATTCAAGAGAAAAGATAATATGCTAAATCTACACAAATCATAAGGACACTTTGTGCTGGCAATAATCGGTACTGCATGGAAAAATTTTGAATTACCCAGCAAAAAAAGCGTCGCCAAAAATATTGAAAATAATCTTTTTGGATCCAGAAGTGGTACAAAATTAATGCAGAAGCGATGAATTTAACATGGGACGGATGTCCACCATTTCGATATCCTTTGCAGTGAATTTGTATCACTTTTTAAGGTGTGATCCGAAATCAGTGTTTTGGAAAATGTTATGATATTTTGCCAAATAATTAAATTTTATAACTTTTTATGATTTTTAATGCATTCAGACGCTTGTCTGAAACCCTTGATATCACATATTTTTAAAAATTCGCTATTTTTCCAGATTGGATTTAATATTTTTTTCTACAAAATTTTAATAATTTGTACCATTTTATTAATTCTTACTCTGTTTCTAACCCATTTGACACAAAAAAGAAGTTAAAATTATCCATTAAAAATATGAAGAAAGCAAGTTATAAATAATTAAATTAAAATAACTTCCTGTGTAGTTGAACTAAAGAACATCTTTGGGAGGACATTTTTGGAAGTGCTTCTGAAGGTGTGCCTTTGGAAGAACTTCCAATTTTTTTGCTGGGATATTTTATGGAAAATATGAACTAACTCCATAAGCGTAGGAAGGCCTCTGGGGAGGGGGCTTAGACCCCCCAGAAAAATTTTAGCCCCCCCCCCCAGAATTTGAAAACCTATTTACGATTTTACATTTTTCTAAAAATTAAACAAGTATATACAACCGCACAAAGTTCCGCTAAAGACTTTCATGCACAATCGAATTAATTTAGTTGTGATAGCAGTTGCCGATGGCAATGTTTGAAATCTGATATTTATAAATAAATCTGTGGTTGAACTTTTGATTTAGTTGAATAACTAAAGCTCCTTTATTATTTTATTTAGTCTGGTTTAGTCAATTTAATTAAAAAAATAGTAATTGATACTATTCTTTCATAAATTAATATCTTAATAAAGCTGCAAAAAGCATAGCCAAAAAGAAGTGAAAATCTTCTTTTTGGGTCCGGAAGTGGTGCAAAATTGGCGGAGAAGCGATGAATGTAATATGAAATTGTCATAGAACGAATGTCCACCGTTTCAACAGCCGTTGCAATGAATTTGCATCAATCTTAAGTTGTGATCCAAATTCAGTGTTTTGAATGTGAATTAAAAAAATTTGTTATATTTTCCCAAATAATTAATTTTTATATTTTTTATGATTTTTAATGCATTCTAACGCTTGTTTGAAACGTTTTCCCTCGAATATTTTCAAAAATTCTATAAAAATGTCTATAATGAACTTAGCATTTTTGTGGCAAAATTTGAATAATTGGTACCATTTTATTTATTCTTACCTTTTTTTAAAAGAAAATAAAAAATTACGCATTAAAATATGAAAAAATGAAGTAAAAAACTTCCTGTGTAGTTAAAATAATTAACTTCTTTGTGAGGACATTTTTGGAAGTGCTTTTAAAGATGTGACATTAGAACAACTCCCAATTTTTTTGCTGGGAAAATTGTGGAACTACTTTTAGTTGCTTTATTATAAATTAATTGTCGAGTTATTTTGATGTCTATATTGTTATTCATTTTTATGAAATAAAACATTAATTGAACCTATAAGTTCAGTCTATAAATTTTCAGCTAGGGGGGCTATAGCCCCCCCTAGGAAAATTGTCTAGCTACGCTAATGACTAACTCGTGCGAAAATTTAATTAAAGGGGATAAAAACAACTTGAAGCCAAAATTGGCGTCTATTCGGGGATCGATTCATATAGGAGCCATATCAAAACCTCGACCGAAATGGAATAAATGAATCGACGTTAGATATATAACAAGTATATAAAGCAGTAAATTCGGTCGGGCCGAATTTTAAATACCCACCACCATGAATCAAATATGATAGTTTACTTTGAAAATTCTTCGTCGTAGTGGGTTACTTGGTAATATATAGAATTGTAGCGGGTTTGATGACAAATCTTCTCCCAAGAAAGTCAGTTCCCGAAGACAAACTTTAAAGATTCTACCTATGAAGACCAGATCAGATTCTGGATTTATGAGAACCAATTTTGTTTGAGTTTTAGAGAAATTATAAACATATCGTGTATATGATGAAATTACGCCTTGATTTAAAATCTTAAATATGTAGATTTTTTCCCGCCATTATTTAAATACTTTGAGTAAAATCTGGATATTTTACTTTCAGTTTGAAGCAATTTTCATGATCAGTGCGCCTGCTATACTCTGAAAGAAGTGTTTTCTTTTTTGAGAAACGTAATTTTAGACAAGCAAAGTTTTCATTTGACCCAAGTTTTAGAGACAATCGTTGAATAAACGAAAATACTTTATAAGAAAAGGAAATTTCGTTTGTCTAAAATTTCATTATAGATTACTAATTTCCAGCAAATCGGATAAAAACTACGTATTCTAGAAGCCCAAGAAATAAAGCCGGGAGATCGGTGTATATGGGGGCTACACCAAAACATGGACCGATAGGCACCATTTGCTACTCACATATTTGTGATCTTAAAATACCTCCAGATTTTCAATTTCAAACAAATCGGCTAGAAAATATAGTCTCTAGACGCCCAAGAAGTAAAAATCGAGAAATCAGTCTATATGGGGGCTATACCAAAAAATGAACACCATTTTCGGCACACATTTTCGGCACACCTTTTTATGGTCCCAAAAGAACTCTAGATTTTCAATCTAGATCTAGATTTCCAATACATATAGATTTCCAATTTCAGGCAAATCGGATGGTAAATATAGTTTCTAGAAGCCCTAGAAGCAAAATCGGGATATCGGTCTATATGGGGGCTATGCCAAAACATGGGCCTATGGGCACCATTTTCGGCAAACCTTTTTATGGTCCTCAAATACCTCTATATTTCCAATTTCAGGCAAATTGGATAAAAACTGCGGTTTTTATAGGCCCAAGACTCCAAATCGGGAGGTTGGTTTATATGGGGGCTATATCAAAACATGGACCGATGGATACCGTTGTCGACACACCTCTTTATGGTCCCAAAATACCTCTAGATTTGCAATTTCATACAAATCGGACAGAAAATACTGTTTCTAGACGCGTAAGAAGCAAAATCGGGAGATCGGTCTTTATGGGGGCTATACCAAAATATGGACCGATTCGGACCATTTTCGACACACCTCCTTATGGTCCTAAAATACCTCTAGATTTTCAATTTCAGGCAACTCTGATAAAAACTACGGTTTTTATAGGCCCAAGACCCCAAATCGGGAGGTCGGTTTATATGGGGACTATATCAAAACTTGGACCGATATAGCCCATCTTCGAACTTGACCTGCCTGCAAACAAAAAACTAATCTGTGCCAAATTTCGGGACGATAGCGCCATTATTGAAGGCTGTAGCGTGATTACAACAGACAGACCGACAGACAGACAGACGGACAGACGGACATGCTTATATCGTCTTAGAATTTCTCCCTGATCAAGAATATATATACTTTATATAGTCGGAAACCGATATTTCGATGTGTTACAAACGGAATGACAAACTTATTATACCCCGTCACCATTTTATGGTGGTGGGTATAACAACTATAATATACCCTGCACAACTTTGTAGATCTACATTTTCGAAACCTTCTCAACTCTTTCAACCATGTTGGGTGCCACACACAAAGGTACATATATTTAAATCTAAACCAATTTTGTTACCATTGTGTAGAATTATGGAAAATCTCAAGACTTAAAATTTAAATTGGCTTATGTCTTGGGAGGGAGTACAATGTTTATAAAAATATGGGAAATATTATATCTAAATCCATTTCTATAGCATTTTAGCAAAAGTGGAATTGTGATTTATCGGTCGATACACGCAAAGAAAAGAACGTTTGGAAAACGGGTACTGAAAACGTTTTTCTTTTGTTAGAGTTTTTTGAATTTCTTCAAACATTTTAAACTTTTATCACAAAAAAATTCGTTTGTTAGTAAATTTTTATTTTTGCAATAAAAAAAATATTTTTGAACCAACAACACAGTCCGTTTCGTTTATATCAAGCAATGTTCTTTTCTGACTTTAAGTCTTTAATAAGACACACTTTACAGTTTCATAGTAAAAATTTAATGTAATGTTGAACACCTATTTGTAATCTTCCGAACATATCTGGAATATATGTAATAAAAAATACAAAACAAAAAACTTGTTTGATATTTGGTCGAAGCAGGGATCGAACCCAGAACCCTTGGTATGCAAGGCGGACGTACCAACCACTGTTCCACGGTGCCCAAATAAATGTATGTTTCTGTTAAATAAAATTTGTTTCATAAACTCGAGGGCGCCACAAGCTATGCTACATAAATATAACTTATAACGATCATTTTCTATTGATGATTATAACAGCTACGTAGCCCAATGGATTGTGTGTTGGTCCTCGGTTCGATTCTCCATCCAGGCGAAAGGTAAACTTTAAAACATTATAATATTAAATAATTTTTTCTACAATATTTGTATTACAGAAAAAGCTGCTAAGAACTAAAAAACTTCGTGGAAGTGAGAAAGATGTGAGGGAAATTGCAATTAGCCAGAATAGACTGTTTGTTTTTTTCTTAGTTAATCTTTATGAAATTGTCCTGGAAAAGAATAAACGTTTGTCACAAAAAGTATACACTTATCTTCCAAATCAACTTCCTTACAGAGAAATGCATATGAGAAACGATCTTTGTTTGTCTAAAATTTCGTTTGGGTGGAAAGAATTATTTTTTTTGCGTCTAGATATGTATGAAAGGTGTAGAAAAACGTTAACCACTTAGCAGTGGAGATTTCACAATGAAAGTGTATGTCTTGTTGCCACATTTACCCAAATCGCCAGAATATATATGGGGGCTTTTTCTCAATCTGCGCCGATTTTGATCAAATTCGGCACAGCGTGCTAAAATGTTAACTGTATTTTCTGTGCAAAATTCCAAAATATTCGGAGTAAACATTTGGCTTCTATAGTTATATGAGTGTACATTTGGTGTAAGATATATATGTGGGGCCAATAAATAAATATGAACAGATTTCAATCAAATTTGAAACACCTTACAATGCTATCAACTGTACACCCTATGCAAATTTAAGGCAAATTAGGGTAAAACTCTGGCTTCTGGGGCCATTAAGTGCATATCGGACCAGATATTTATAAGGTAGCTATATTTCAATCTGCGCCGAAAGATATCGGACGAAAGATGTATATGGGAGCTATATCTATATCTGAACCAATTTCAACCAGATTTGACGTGCATAGAAAGAATGTTATTGCAAAATTTCATGTAAAGGGTGATACGATCAAAATTTGGTCAAGGGAAAACGCGTGTAAATCGGTGAAATCGTTTATTTAAAAAATTAAATTAAATTTCTTTTTCAAGTTCAATTAGTAAAAAATTCAGGAAAAATATTCAGTTAGGCTTTCGCTTTTCCAAATCCGAATTGCCGGGCCTCACGCTTGACACCTGCCATCAGATTTTGTACAGCCACCTTGTCCACCTTCTTCGCCGCAGAAAGCCAGTTTGTCTTGAACTGCTGCTCGTCCTAAGCAGTTTTTTTTTTGGTCTTCTTTAGGTTCCGCTTGACAATAGTCCAGTATTTCTCAATTGGACGGAGCTCTGGCGTGTTGGGAGGGCTCTTGTCCTTGGGAACCACCTGCACGTTGTTGGCGGCGTACCACTCCATGGCCTTTTTAACGTAATGGCAAGATGCCAAATCCGGCCAATACAGTACGGAACAACCGTGTTTCTTCAGGAAAGGCAGCAGACGTTTATTCAAAAACTCTTTCACGTAAGTTTCTTGGTTGACAGTCCCGGAAGCTATGAAAATGCTGCTTTTCAAGCCACAGGCTTGCCAAACCAGATATTTCTTTGCGAACATTGACAGTTTTATGTACTTGAAAATATCTGCTACCTTTCCCCTTCCTTTTGCCGTATAAAACTCCTATCCCGGAAGCTGCTTATAGTCGGCTTTGACGTAGGTTTCGTCGCCCATTACCACGCAGTCAAACTTCGTCAGCATCGTCGTGTACAGCCTCCGGGATCGCACTTTGGCCATCGTATTTTGTTTATCATCGCGATTTGGAGTCACTACCTTCTTGTAAGTCGATAGTCCGGCTCGTTTTTTGGCTCGATGCACGGTTGTAGACGATACACCCAGCTTATTTGCGGCATCTCGGAGAGAGAGGTTAGGGTTTCGCTTGAAACTACCGGCAACTCTCTTTGTCGTCTCAGCGGCTTCCGGTTTTCGATTTCCCCCCGATCCAGACTTCCTGGCTGTCGACAAACGTTCCCCAAATACTTTAATTACATTTGTAACGGTTGATTTGGCAACTTTTAGCGATTTTGCCAGCTTTGCGTGCGAGTAGCTCGGATTTTCGCGATGCGCGAACAAAATTTTGATACGCTGCTCTTCTTGCTTGGACCGCATTTTGACAACTGAAGAGTGAATTCCAAAATCAAAATAGGAGCAACATTCTACACACACACACACCTTCAAAATGAGGGGTGTTCAGGTTTTTTAAATGCAAAATTGAAAGAAATACGTCAAGTTTATATTGACCAAATTTCCATTTACATTGGAGTACAACATTGATTTCTGAGTTCAAATGATTGTAAATCGAGCGAAAGATATATAGGAGAGCTATTTATAAATCTTAATTGATTTCAATCAAATTTGACACAATTTACGACACTATCAATTGTACTCCTTTTGCAAAATTTAAGGTAAATTAGGGTAGTAAAACTCTGGTTTCGACTCAAAGGCCGGCCCTGCGCAATATTGACACTTTGTGTCTATCTCGTTTCCTTATTGGTGTTTCAGACATATGCACTAACTTATAATACCCTGTTCACACAGTATGGCGCAGGGTATAACAATACATTTTCGGATACACTATGCCTCTGTGTTTCATATCAAGTACCTGGTGTGGTATGCGTAACGAAATCACTCCCACTTCGTCTTTCAACAACAATACGTATACGACACCCAATACAATTTAAACTGTTCACTCCACTTGCAATATTCGATCAGAAACTAATTTATTTCACAAGGATTCATTTTGATGTTTAGCACAGTGTTTATATTCATTCGAAAGAGCTCTTTCTACTCGAGCCAAAAAAAAAAAACGGCAGTAGATGCTCATCAAATATGCAAAAAATTGGTTCGCGAAGTTCAAAAATGGTAACCGTGACCTCGAAGAGAACAACATGCAGAATTCGATAACATTTCACTAACTAAACGGACGAAAAAGATTGCTTTTAATATGTTTCGGTGTAAATGTTATATTCTTGGAACTCCGCCAACTCCATTTTGGAAGAAAAATATTTTTAAAAACAAAATGTTTCGGTCGGTCTCGCAAGGTTTCTTGTTGTGAATATTTTTGACAACATAAACATATACATTTTTGCATTTTCACTCAATTTGTCCAATGGAACGAAAACGAAAAAAACGAACACATGACAGTCTTTTCTTGCAGAAACAATTTAATGGGAGAAACAAAATTTTGTTTAAATTACTCTCGTTTCTGTTTCATATACCTACCACCATGGAATGGTGATGGAGCTATAATAAGCTTGCCATTACGTTTGTAACACATCGAAAAATTGATTTTCGACTATATCTTCTATATATATAAAATTCAATCTATGTTTGTTTATTTGTTTGTTTGTTTGTATGTACCGAGTTGGCTCCGAAACGGCTGAACCGATTTACTTGAAACTTTCAGAGATCGTAGGGGGCGTTCATGTGGTGAAAATAGGGTACCTCATTTTTTGACACCTGGTCGCGGAGGGGGACCTCCCCTTCGTCGGACTTTTTGAAAATTGGACCAAAGTTGACCGATTTGCTTGAAATTTTCATTGAAGATTGGGGTTGGCATCTAGACAAAGATCCGCTACTTTTTATTTCGATATGTGGTGGCGGAGGGGGGCCTCACCTTTGTTCGACTTTTTTTTAAGTACAGTGAAAAAACTAAAATTCTCTAAATTATCTGAGATTTACAGAGAACGTGTGGTGAGGTTATGGAATTAATATGGCGTACCCGATGATTTCATATGTTGATGGGGGGGGGGACCTCCCCCTTGCCCAACTTTTTGAAACTTGGAACAAAATTATGCGATTTGCTTGAAATTTTCATTGAATGTTGGGGTTGGCATCTACACAAAAATCACGTACATTATTTTTCAATATTTGGTCGGGGAGGGGTACCACCCCTTTGCCCGAATTTTTTTGTTTGAAAGTACAAACAAAACTAAACTCCCCCGACTGAAATTTTATGGAAAAAATGGGTTATGAAATTTATATCAGGTTCTCGATTTTTTAATAAAAATAAAAGGTCATAGGGAGACATCCGCTTCTCTTAAGTACATACAGAGAAACAATTAAACTTTTACCGAGTTACTTGAAATTTACAGAGGACTGGGGAGAGGTTACGATATTAATAGTTGATACCTGATTTTGTGATATTTGGACGGAAGAGAGGCCGCCCTTTTCGGCTTATAATTTGCTTGACATTTTCTGGGACGTTTACAAAAGATACGCTACATCACGTTTCGATATTTAGTCGGGCAGGAGGTCCTCCTCTAAAACTGCAAAAAAAAACAACAATTCTTAAGTTTTCTTGAAATTTACATAGGCAGTGGGGGAAGGTTATGAACGAAGAGGCAACCTTCCTTGCCCCACACTTGAAGGAAAGTTTCAAGAATTTTCAGGGAAGGTTAGGGGTGCTATTCACTACGGTGTTTGTCGAAAGTGACGTCTTTTTAAAACAATAGAGCAAAATTTAACATCGCCGATCTACTTGAAATTTACAGGGAACGTGGGAGGAGGTGATTAAATTTATACATGATTTTTAAATTAGTATATGATTTTTCGATATCTGGTTGGGGAAGAGGAAAATTGAAATAAACTTTGTCGATTTACTTCGATAGAATTTATAGGGACCATTGAGTAGTTGCGAAATTAATATAGGGTACGTGATAGTCCGATATCAGGTCGGAGTGGAGCGAAGGTGGGGGGAGGGTTCCCTTTTGTCCGTTTTTTTTTTTTTCTTAAATTGAAAGTAGAGGGTTGTCCGTAAATGGGAACTCGGTACATAATTTTATGATTTTTGCACAGGCTTCTGCCAGACTTTTTTTTAGTAAAGAACTTAAATTTACATGAAATTGGCAGCCAACGTAGAGGGTGCATCATTTTCCAACATTTTGGCAAATGTTAATGTGGTAAAATTTGTTACTATTTTTGCTTTTTCCGATTTATTGGATGGGAAACAGTAATTCTTTGTATGTTATTATAATATAGTGCTTAATTTTCAGATATGTTGAGGAGAAGGGTACCTTTCCTTGACAAGCCACACTTAAAATTCACAAGAAATATAGAAGAAGGTACACCCTCTCCCGCCGTATTTGTACCTATAAACGAAAAATCAAGTAGTCCGATTTGTTTAAAAGAATTCAAATCTTTTCGAATTTGTTTTCAGCACGAAGCATATAGTTGACTAAGTTAACGCAAAATGTTCCTCCAAATATGCTTCGGAAGGCGCAGCGAAGCGGGCCGGGTTACGCTAGTAAAGTATATATATTCTTGATCAGGGAAAAATTCTAAAACGATACAACCATGTCCGTCTGTCGTTATGTCTATCTGTTGTAATCACGCTACGGCTTTCAATAATGATTCAATAATTGGTTGTAGCTCCATATAGATCGATCTGAAATTGGAAACCTAAACAACAAAGAGGTGTGCCGAAATTGGTGCCTATGGTTTCATATTTTGGTATAGACCGATCTTGGGCTTTTAGGAACCATAGTTTCTATACCACTTGTCTGACATTTTAAATCTAGAGGTATTTTATGACCACAAATAGGTGTGTCGAAAATGGTTTATATTTTGGTATAGCCCCTATATAGGCTAATCTCTCGAGTTGATTTATTGAGTGTCTCTATACCTGAAATTTGAAATATAGACACAGAAAAAAATAAACTATGTGATGGGAAACAAGTAAATATGGCCGTAAGTTCGGCAAGGCCGAATCTTATGTACCCTCCACCATGGATTGCGTAGAAACTTCTACTAAAGATTGTTATTCACAATCGAATTACTTGGGCTGTGGTAACACTTGCCAAGGTATCTTAAAACTCCTTAACATCGGCTTCTAAATTGGAAATTAGTCCTTACGTGGTATATTTTATGAAAAAAAGACAGATTAAGATTACCGGTCAAGAACTGAATTATGTAGGTTTAATTCAGTTTTTTTAAGTGTTTCGAATTTGGTTCATATCGATCCATACTTTAAGACATGTTTAAGGACCCTTTATATAGCCCGATCACCCGATTTGACTTCTTGGCTTATTTGATATTACAGACCTAGACCTATTTTAGGTCCACATTCAGGTGCGCCAAAAATGGTGTGTATCGGCCCATATTTTGTTATATCAATTTACGCAATATGCATATGAAATAAGTTCAGATTGTTTTTACATTAAGAACTTTCACAATCTTCTTCTAAAAGTGGGAAAATTGTAAAATTATTTTTTTCCATAGCAATAGCTCTTAACTGACCTAAAATAACTTCTGATTTGAAATTTGAAGCAACTTGGATGAAATTTGCGATTTCTGGTGTCCATTCTGTGAAATGGTTTTTATGGGGGCTATATCGAAACATGACCTAAAATAGCCCATCTTCGAACTTGTACTGTCTACATGCAAAAGACAAACTTGTGCACGATAGTTTTATTATTGAAGGCTGTACAGTGAAGAAAATATTGTCGAGAGGCGAAGGATTTCGTGTCTTTAAAATACGAACGCGAATTTTGCTTAGCATAGCAGACGCTAAAGTTTTTTTTTCCTTGTCCAAAGTCGATAAACTTTTCAATGAAGTCGTTTTGTCTTTATAATTAAGTGATTTTACTTAAAATTGGGTATCCTAAAATGAAAGAAAATTTTGTTTGTCTGACGTTTCCCGAAGATAAATTTGAAGATTCTACCTATGAAGACTACATAAAATTTTGGATTTATAAGAACAAATATTGTTTGAGTTTTAGAAAAATCATGAATATATCGTGTAAATGATGAAATAACGCCTGGATCTGAAATCTGTAGATTCTTTTCGCAACTATTTAAATGATTACGAAGAGTAAAATCTGGAAAATTTATTTTCAGTTTCAAGCAATTTTCATGATCAGTGCGCCTGCTATACCCTCACAGAAAAAAATATCACCAAAATATTTCCAATTAAAAAGTTAATTGAAGTTGAAAATGTTTTCAATTAATAAATTAATTGATACAATTAACTTTTTAATCATGATAGAAACATTAAGTTAATTAAGCCAATGATTGAAAAATTTAAAATTTTTAATTCAAAAATTAATTGATACAATTAACTTTTTAATCAAATTCGGAAGACTAATTCAGTTAAAAAAAAGTGCTGATTTTTTTTTAATTTTTAATTAAAAATGTATTTCAAACAATCATTTGTTAATCCAAATATAAACTCTAAGTCAATTCAGAAAGTAATTAAAAATAGTTACCTTTTTAAATTAATAAATTAATTGAGTTTTGCAATCAACATCAATTAAATTTTTAATTGAATCAATTAAAAAATTAATTGAAATTTGCTGAAAAAATAAATTAATTTTTTATTCAAGAATTTTTTCTATGCCCAATTAAAACTGTGATTGATACTATCATTTTCGTGATTGAAGACATTTCAATTAAAAAATTAATTGGATCAATTAATTTGGTGATTGAATCAGAAAAAATTTTTTTGTGTGCTGAAAGAAGAGTTTTATTTTCTGAGGAAAGAAATTTTAGATAAGCAAGGTTTTCTTTTGACATAATTTTTAGAGACAATTGTTGAATGGCTTATCAAAAATTCGGATTAGTTTGCTCTAAACGAAAATATTTTATACGAAAGGGAAATTTCGTTTGTCTAAAATTTCATTCCGGAGGAAAATATTTTTTCTTAGGGTATACCCTTTAGAAGTTAAATGGGTCTATACCGGTAAAATTAAATGCGATACAGTTTTTGAAGGGTCTAAAATACCAGTATATTTACATTTTTGGGCAAATCGCATAAAAACTACGGTTTCTGGAAGCCCAAGGATCGGGAGATCGGTCTATGTGAGCGCTATAGATGGGTAGATACACACCATATTCGGCTGACCTATTTGTGGTCTAGAAATCCTAGAAATAAACTTGGCAAGTACGTCTATATGGGGGCTATACCAAACATGAACAAATACTCACCATTTTCGACACACCTCTTAATGGCCCTCAAATACCTCTAGAATTCCAATTTCAGACAAATTGGGAAAAACTAGAAGCCCAAAAAGTAAAGTCGGGAGATCGGTCTATATGGGGGGCTATACCAAAACATGGACCGATGCACCCCGATTTCGACACACCTAGTTGCGGTCATAAAATACTTCCAGATTTAAAATTTCAGACAAATCGGATAATAAATAGAGTTTCTAGAAGCCCAAGAAGAAAAATCTGGAGATCGGTCTATATGGGGGCTACACCAAAACATGGACCGATACACCCAATTTTCGAAACACCAATTTATAGATTTTTAATTTCGAGCTAATCGGGTAGAAAATACAGTTTCTAGACGCCCAAGAAGCAAAATCGGGAGATCGGCCTATATGGGGGCTACATCATAACATGGACCGATAGGCTCCATTTTCGGCACACTTTTTATGGTCCTAAAATACATCTAGATTTTAAATTTCAGCCATGTGGACTATATCACATGTCTGAAATTGACATGTGGACTATATCAAAACTTGACCCGATATATCCTATCTTCAAACTTGACCAGCCTACAAACGAAGCTGTGCCAAATTTCAGGACGATAGCGTAATTATTGAAGGCTGAAGCATGATTACAACTGACAGACAGACTGACATAGTTATATATATATATATATATATATATATATATATATATATATATATATATATATATTATATATATATATATATATATATATATATATATATATATATATATATATATATATATATATATATATATATATATATATAGTTGGAAATCCAGGAATGATAAACTTATTATACCTACATCACCATTCTATGGTGGTGGCTATAAAAAAAATAAAGAAACGAATAAATTAAATATTGTTTTTTAGAATTAAGCATGCAGAACTTAAATTTAAAAGTGATTTTTGTCTTAAGTTTGTCCTTACTTACTTCCATTCTGCGCTTCTTTGGCTCGGAATACCAAATCATGAAAGTAAAGACAAAATCTCTGGAATCGGACATGTTCTTTTTTCAATGTAGCGTGAATCAAATATATAGACAGATGGACGTCTTTATATCGTCTTAGAATTTCCATCTGATGAAGAATACAGTGGGTGATATTATAAGAGCTATAAGAAAATTAAAACAATTGTCCGATCCTGAACGTAAAAAAAATGTTTACCAAACTTGCCGCTCAATAACTCCATTGTTACGCGTGCTGTGTGCCATAAGGTCCCCGGCTGGCTGATCTTCAAAAATCTCCCAGATAAAAACTCAAAAATCACCCATTATAATATTTTGCTTTTGTGCACAAATTAATAATGTAAGGACTACAAAGTATTGTACAGTGTTACTGGTTACACGGAATCGCAAATAACACAGAAAGAAAATGTCATTAAGGTCGAGCCAATGACTATTTTTATACCCTGCGCCACACTGTGGAACAGGGTATTATAAGTTAGTGCATATGTTTGCAACACCCAGAAGGAGACGAGATAGACACATGATGTCTTTGGCAAAAATGCTCAGGGTGGGCTCCTGAGTCGATATAGCCATGTCCGTCTGTCCGTGAACACATTTTTGTAATCAAAGTCTAGGTCGCAGTTTTTTTTTTTTTTTTTTTTTTTATTAATATTATTTGTTATTCTATTAAAAACTTTACAATTATGTTAAGGCCTCAGCGCCGTAAGGCATTTTTGAGGCAAGTTGGCAAATATGTGACAAAGATAAATGTTTTTAATATATTATAATTTTTAAAAATATAAGTACGAAATTAAAAAATCAAAAAGAAAGAGAAAAAAAAAATAATAAAAAGAAATTACAAAAATTAATCCATACCATAAACTATATATTTTGAATGTAATTTAAGCTAGAAGTATCTCAACATTTTCAAGCAAATATTTCTTAAGTTTGGTCTTAAACAGCGATATATTAGATGCATGCTTCACATCATGGGGTAATGCATTAAATAGGGAAGTACCAATGAACTCAATTCTCTGTTTGGTAATTTCCAATCTACACCTCACTACCCTTAAAGATGTTCTGTTTCTAGTGTTAAAAGCAGATTGATTCCTGGAAAATTTTAACGTAGAATAGCCGATATTTTTCTCAGTCTTATAAATATATAGCAACAACTGATATCTATACAAACCATGTACAGGCAAAATATTTTTTGAAATTTCCGCGTATAGTTTTAGTCCAATCGACTTCAAATTTGGCACAAGTATGTGTTTTGGCTCAGATTTTGGAAGAATTTGGAAGAAATCGGTTCAGATTTAGATATATAGCTCCCATATATATGTTTTTCTGATTTCGACAAAAATGGTCAAAATACCATTTTCCTTGTAAAATCGCCACTGCTTAGTCGAAAAGTTGAATCAATTACTCTAATTTTCCGAAACTTCTAATACATATATATGAAGCGATAAATCATAAATAAACTTTTGCGAAGTTTCCTTAAAATTGCTTAAGATTTAAATGTTTCCCATATTTTTTTTACTAACATTGTGTTCCACCCTAGTGCATTAGCCGACATAAATTTTGAGTCTATAGATTTGGTAGAAGTCTATCAAATTCTGTCCAGATCGAGTGATATTTAAATGTATGTATTTGGGACAAACCTTTATATATAGCCCCCAACACATTTGACAAATGTGTTATGGTATCGAAAATTTGGATCTACAAAGTGGTGCAGGGTATAATATAGTCTTCCCCGCCCGACTTTAGACTTTCCTTACTTGTTCTCTATTTACTTAATGCAAATGTTCATTTTGTTAATACATCAAAGGTTTTTCCAGAAGTCTAATAATCTTCCATGACATATTTGTCCCCAGAATCTTCCAAAATGTTCGCTCAATATACCATGCAATTATTGTTATATTTTAGATTTACCAAACTAATAAATTATAATTAAATTTTAACAATTAATTCATTAGAATTATGAATGTCTCAGAGTATTCAAAATTTTTAATTTAGCTAATTTATTGGTTTCCTTCATTGATAATTTATTGCTTCCTTTCATTGTTAATTAATAAAGTGTCAAACAGAATAAGGCGATTGTCAAAAAACCAAAATCGAATTTAAATGTCACTTAATACATAATTAATTGCCTGGCAATGGAAGATTTCTCCAAAAATCTAAAGGCGATGAAACAGTTTTACTTCTTCTCATTTTTCATGAGTTTCACATTTCTTGGCTTTTAATATAAAAGTATTTAAGGGATATGAAAGAAATAAGCTTCTATGATTGGGGGCCATTATGAAATTGGTTATTTTATAATCAAATTTGAATGTGAAGTACATAAATCAATTGAATTAAAGGATCTTGGGCAGACAGCACAATTATGCTGCAATCTGTTTGGCAATACAAACACTGGTCAACCATTGGGAGAAGGAAGAAATTAAAAAAGCATAAAAAGAACTGCCTGATCCTCTTGTATAGGACATTTATCATAATTGAGGACACTTTATTTTAAATTATTTCAAGATATATAAAAAAAAAAAAAGTTTAATATTTGACCACCAATAAAAGCAGAATTTCTTCTCTGGGCTACCATCACCCGTTTATTGTTGTTGCTGTTGTTTTTTTTATGTGGTTTTCCGAAGGCCATAAATCTGTTGGTTTGCCTCAGAAAAGACATTTATCTGAATCAGGGCTGTGGAGTCGAGCCAATTTTGCTCGACTCCGACTCCGACTCCGACTCCAGCATTTTTCATCAGCTCGACTCCGACTCCGACTCCGGAGTCGACTCCGGGTAATATAACTAAATCTCATTTTAATACCACTATTTTGTAGTTCTATTGTGGGGGTACCGTAAGTGGACGATATAAAGTATCGTGTTTATTTATGTGTGCCAAAAAAGATCTTAATTTCACATTAGATGCCAATGAATTCTATATTTCAAATTTATGGCAATGTTTAAAAAATAAAATAATGATATAAATACCCATCATAATATGAGAATATACCAACAGTATATGTATTTGTGGACCAAAATTATTGATACTATTTCAAATCCTTTAAATTTGTTGCGAGCTATATAAAGGTTTATATTTCCATATGCATGAATTTGAATCTGAAGACAAAATTGTATATACTTCTACAAAATCTATGTACTTAAAATTTAAATCTAACGTTATGGGACGTAACACAATTTTAACGAAAAATAAAAATGCAAGGAAAGTCTATACTCTGCACAACTTTGTATTTAGATCTATATTTTGATAAAATCTCAAATCAGACTTCTACAAAACTCGGGCAATATTTGGGAAATATTTACAATTGTATAGACAATTTCGCAAAAATGCATTTATGATTCATTCATTGAAAAATTTGAAAATTTGAGTCATTTCTACAAGCTTTCGACTTAGCAGCAATATTCAGTGAGCATACAATTTTGGAAAAATTTTTGTCTAGTAAATAAAATTTTGCAAAATTTTATATAGAAATAAAATTTTGGAACATTTTCTACAGTAACAAAATTTTGACTAAATTTTCTATAGAAATAAAATTTTGGCAACATTTTCTATAGAAATCAAATTTTGACCAAATATATAGAAATACAATTTTGAATAAAATTTTTGTAGAAATAGAATTTGGCAAATTTTTTTATAGAAAAAAAAAGTTTGAAAAAATTATCAATAGAAATACAATTTAAAAAAAATTGTGTAGCAAACAAAATTTTGCAAAATTTTCTATAGAAATAAAATTTTGCAAAATATTCTATATAAACAACATTTTGACAAAATTTTCTATAGAAGTAAAATTTTGACTAAATTTTATATAGAAAAAAATATTTCTATATTAATAAAATTTTGAATACATTTTTATAGCAGTGAGTATCAGTGAGCATCAGGAAGAAAAAAAAAATTGAGAAAATTTGCTATAGAAATAAAATTTGACAATTTTTTCTTATAGAAATAAAATTTTGAAAAAAATATCAATAAAAATACAATTTTAGAAAAAATTTTGTGTAGTAAATAAAATTCTGCAAAATATTCTACAGAAACAAAATTTTGACTAAATTTTCTATAGAAATAAAATTTTGACAAAATTTCCTATAGAAATAAAATGTTGACCAAATTTTCTGTAGAAATAAAATTTTGACCAAATTTTCTAATAAAAAAATCTATTACTATAAAATTTTGCCAAAATTTTCTATAGAAATACAATGTTGACCTAAATTTTCATAGGAATAAAATTATCAATAGAAATAAAATTTAAAAAAAAAAATTGTGTAACAAACAAAATTTTGCAAAATTTTATTTCTATAGAAAATTTTGTCAAAATTTTATTTCTATAGAAAATTTATTTATATTCTATAGAAACTAAATTTTGACTCAATTTTCTATAGAAATAAAATTTTGACTAAATTTTTTTATAGAAATAAAATTTTGACTAAATTTTCTATAGAAAACAAGTAAGGAAAGTCTAAAGTCGGGCGGGGCCGACTATATTATACCCTGCACCACTTTGTAGATCTAAATTTTCGATACCATATCACATCCGTCAAATGTGTTGGGGGCTATATATAAAGGTTTGTCCCAAATACATACATTTAACAAGTAAGGAAAGTCTAAAATTTTAAGGAAACATCGCAATAGTTTATTTATGATTTATCGCTCGATATATATGTATTAGAAGTTTAGGAAAATTATTGTCATTTTTACAACTTTTCGACTAAGCAGTGGCGATTTAACAAGGAAAATGTTGGTATTTTGACCATTTTTGTCGAAATCAGAAAAACATATATATGGGAGCTATATCTAAATCTGAACCGATTTCAATAAAATTTGGCACACTTGACTATATTGCTAATTGTTCTTCTTGTGCAAAATTTTAAGCAAATAAGGGTAAAACTCTGGCTTCTGGGGCTATATAAGTCCATATCGGTCGAAATATATATATGGGAGCTATATCTAAATCTGAACCGATTTCTTCCAAAATCAATACGGATCTATTCTGAGCCAAAACACATACTTGTACCAAATTTGAAGTCGATTGGACTAAAACTGCGACCTAGACTTTGATTACAAAAATGTGTTCACGGACAGACGGACATCGCTATATCGACTCAAGAGCCCACCCTGAGCAGTTTTGCCAAAGACACCATGTATCTATCTCGTCTCCTTCTGGGTGTTGCAAACATATGCACTAACTTATAATACCCTGTTCCACAGTGTGGAGCAGGGTATAAAAATATTTCTATAGTAATAAAATTTTGAATAAAATTTTTATAGAATTAAAATTTTGACAAAATTTGCTATAGAAATAAAATTTTGACAAAACTTTTTATAGAAATAACATTTTGACAAAATTTTCTATAAAAACAACTTTGAAAAAATTTTCTGCCAATATTCCACATATGTATATTGCCTTAAAATAAAATAAAAATAATATCGATTGTTCGAAACATTTCAAATAAATTGATATGGGCATTAAAATGGATCGATCCAGCCCATCTGCTAGTCAAACATTCTAGGAAACATAAAAAGATAGCCGTAATTGGAAGTTGATTTTCATTTACAATCATGCTGTACATTGATCGAATGAATAACGCAATGGAAACTAATTTGCGTAAAAACTTGCTTAGTTACAAATATGTTAAGTGTTTTAAAAAATTTGGTTTAGCCGGAGTCGGAGTCGAGCAAAATTTTTACGACTCCGACTCCGACTCCAGCAAAATCTTCAGACTCCGACTCCAAGACTCCGACTCCGACTCCGACTCCACAGCCCTGATCTGAATTATAAATCATGTTTATTATGTTGATGCCTTTGTTCCCGAGCCGAGCCAAAAAGCAGTCAACAGAAATATGTTCCACAATAACAGTAATAATATTTTCCGGAAATACTGGGATAAATACATATACATAAATATACATATTTATGGTTGTGTATGATATGCTGTCAGACATCAATTTTTATCATTATTATGGTCGATGGGACGACCAATAGAGTTCATGGCTTTGTCAGCTGAACTGGGCTGAGTTCTGGACTCTTGATTATGGCACACATAAATGTCATAATGGCCAACATAACAATCCATTAAAGTGCAATCATCAATCAAATAATGATAATAATGTGTCGCTTTATGCATCTCTTAATTTATACGTTCATTTTGGATTTGTTTTTGTTAAAAATATGCTTTATTGAGTTAATGCCTTTAATTTGTGTTTAAGCTTGAAGAAAAAATTATAACATAGTTCGGCCGGATGAATCTTAAATATCTACCAACATGAATCACATATAATAGTTTCTTTAGAGAAACTATCGTCTTAAGGTATATTTCTATATATTATCAGAATTTCACGTTGATATTATGAAATAAACTTGCCATATAAAATTAGTTCAAATGGTAAGTATAACGAATCTAAATTTCCACAATGCGTTATTAAAACTAGATAAATTTAATAAAATGGTACTGTGTTTTAAATACCATTTTCGAAATTATACCAAAGACAATCTAGAAGAAGACAAAGCCTGGTTCTCTGAGAGAAAGAAAACAAATGTCAAGACGTAGAGGGCTATGTGTCAATTTTCTTTCAAAGCAGCTCTGACCAGGAATTAATTAAAACAGCAATATTCTCAAAAAGTCACAATAAATATTTGCTTTATATACTTTAAACTCAACGAATTAAAGTACGAGGTGCTTGACCACCCACCTTATTTTCCTGATTTAGCTCCCAATGACTTTTACTTGTTCCCAAATCTAAAAAAAAAAAATATTGCTGGCACGCGCTTTACCTCAAACGAAGATGCAATTACAGTTGTAAACCACTATTTTGAAGACCTTGAGGAAAACTATTTTAATCAAGGTATAGAATTGCTAGAAAAGCGTTGGTCTAAGTGTATTGAAGTTTCAGGAGATTATATTGAAAAATAAAAATATTTTTGAAAAACTAACTATTCTCTTTCATTGATAGGCTAAGAAGTTTCCGAACCGCCCTCCCAGCAAAAATAAATGAAAATGAAAAAATTAATGAAAATGTTATTTTTGGATCCGGAAGTGGTGCAAAATTTACGCAGAAGCGATGAATTTAACATGGGCTTGTCATAGGACGGAAGTCCTCCATTTCAACAGCCGTTGCACTGAATTTGCATCACTTCTTTAGGTATTATACGAATTCAATGTTTTGGATGTAAATTAAAAAATTCTGTGATATTTTGTCAAATAAATAATTTTTATAATTTTTTATAATTTTTAATGGATTCTAGCTAGCACTTGTCGGAAACGTTTGAACTCAAATATTTTCAACAAAATTTTTTTCGACAAAATTTAAATGATTTGTACCATTTTATGAATTCTTACTCTGTTTTTAACCTATTTGAAACAAAAAATAGGAAAAAACCAAGTTATAAAAAATTGAATTTAAAGAACTTCCTGGGGAGTTAAAATAAAGAACATCATCGGGAGTGCACCTTCCCAAAGTGCTTTTAAGGTTGCGCCTTTGAAAGAACTTCCAAATTTTTTTTTGCTGGGTCTCGTATATATCTTTCGCCCGATATGCACTTGTATGACTTGTATGAAATGTTGCACAGAAAGTAGAACTAACAGTCTTACCATTCTTGCCAAACCTGGTTGAAAAAGGTTAAGATTTAGATATAGCTATATATGTTTCGCCCGATTTAGACTCGTATGACCACCGGAAGTCATAATTACACTCCGTTTAACATGAATTTTTTCACAGAGTGTACTGCTAACATTTTAGCAATGTGTGGTAACATTTTAGCAATTTTGCCAAAATCGTCTCAAATTTATGTAAAGTTCCTGCCATTTGAGAAAATATTGTCCAAACACCCACATTTTCCTTGTGAAATCGCCACTGCAAAAACAAAAGCTTGTAAAAATGTATAAAATTTCGACCGATAAATCGTAAAGATACTTTTGCGAAATAGAATAAAAATGGCTTAAGATTACAATATTTCCCATATTTTTACTAGCATTGTGCTCCGCCCAGGATTTAAATATAAAGTCTACACCCTCACAAAAAATCGCTTCTATAACATATACTCCCAAACATATTTTGCTTCAAGCATATACATTTTTGGGTATTGCCCAAGCATTTATATGTTTGATCTGTACCAATATATAATATGTTTGAAAGCATATTGGTCTAAACAATATATGTTTGGGTAGTCGAAGTTCCAAACATTTTGTATTTTTGCATCCAAATTCAATAATGTTGTCTTCCAAAAAACAATATGTTATTATGTGACCATATAATATGTTTGGAAGCATTTTGCACCCAAAAATATTATATGCTTAAAAAAAATTCTCCCAAACAATATTGTGCTCAAAATTTTATTTATTTATTTATATATTTACAATCATAATGAATTATGAAAATAAACAGGTAATATAGGTGCTAACAACAAAGGTTTTCGACCTGAAATTTTGTTTCTGCCCAATTGTATATTCCCCGACATCTTTCTCACTTCCACGAGATTTTTTAGTTCTTAGCACCTTTTTCTGTAATACAAACATTGTAGAAGAAATTATTCAATTTTATGATTTTTTTTTTATTTTAATTTTACGTTTTGCCGGACGGGGATTCGAACAGCGGACCACACAGTTTGTAAGGACCAAAGAAGTAGCTGACCAATTGCCCAAGGAAAAATAAAATGTTAATTTTGTAATAACAAGCAACAACCACCAACTTAATTCAATATCGCTCCCTGTTAAATAGCGCTCCAAGCTACTAAACACATATATGTTTGTAGGCTATTTCTAAATTAATATATGTTTGCATCCAAGCATATTATATTTACAAACATTTTATGTCCCAAACATAATATGTTCTAACATATTAACATATATGTCCCAAACATGTTATGCTAGTTTATGAACATTATATGCTTGCACTCAAAAATATTGTGTTTAAAAATTTGTGTTCCAAACATATAATGTTTATAGCCAAACATATGAAAAACAGTCTTTTTCATCCGTGTAGAGATGTCTAAAATATTTTGTCCAAATCGGTTCAGATTTAAATAAATGTATGTATGAGGGAAAATAAACCTTTGTATACCATATAGCACCCAATTGACACCTTAAAAATATATATGCCTACACTGAAAAAAATATTGTCGTGAGGGCAAAGGTTTCATGTCTTTAAAATACGAATGCAAATTTTGCTTAGCATAGAAGACGCATTACTCTAACATAAAGTTGTTTTCCTTGTCCAAAAGTCGATAAACTTTTCAATGAAGTCGTATTGTCCTTATAATTAAGTGATTTGACTTAAAAATGGGTATCATAACATGAAAGAAAAAATGTTTGGGCTAAGGTCAACTTGACTTTAATAATTCAGAAAAAATCTTTAAATTTAATGAAATTGTCTTTAAATTTGTTGTTTTTTTTTGCATCTTGACTACAAAGCAAAAAATCGTTCAAATATATGACATGTTTTTCAAAACTTTATTTAAAGACTTTTTTAATTGAAACATAGCAAAATTTTTACTGGAAGTCGAGTCTTAACTTGGAAAATAAAATTGTCGTTAATTTGTTTTTAAAGGACTTTGATAGCATGTGAAGCAAAAAGCTGAAAAGGCGAAAGATTAAAATTCGCATCCTTGAAGCAAGTACACAAAACCCAAATTTAAAAGAGAATTGTTTATTACACCCACCACCATAGAATGGTGACGGGGGTATAATAAGTTTGTCATTCCGTTTGTAACACATCGAAATATCGATTTCCAACTATATAAAGTATATATATTCTTGATCAGGGAGAAATTCTAAGACGATATAACGATGTCCGTCTGTCCGTCTGTTGTAATCACGCTACAGTCTTCAATAATGAAGCAATCGTGCTGAAATTTTGCACAAACTCGTCTTTTGTCTGCAGGCAGGTCAAGTTCGAAGATGGGCTATATCGGTCCAGGTTTTGATATAGTCCCCATATAAACAGACCTCCCAATTTGGGGTCTTGGGCTTATAGAAATCGAAGTTTTTATCCAATTTGCCTGAAATTTGAAATCTAGAGGTATTTTATGACCATAAAGAGGTGTGCCAAAAATGGTGAGTATCGGTCCATGTTTTGGTATAGCGCCCATATAGACCGATCTCCCGATTTTACTTCTTGGGCTTATAGAAACCGAAGTTTTTATTCAGTTTACCTGAAATTGGCAATCTAGAGGTATTGTAGGACCACAAATAAGTGTGCCAAAAATTGTGAGTATTGGTCCATGTTTTGTTATGGTCCCCATATAAAACGACCTCCCGATTTGGGGTCTTGTGCTTATAGAAACCGTAGTTTTTATCCAATTTGTCTGAAATTGGAAATCTAGGAGTATTTTAGGACAATAAAGAGGTGTGCCGAAAATGGTGAGTATCGGTTCATATTTTGGTATAGCCCCCATATAGACCGATTTCCCGATTTTACTTCTTGGGCTTCTAGAATCCGAAGTTTTTATCCTATTTGCCTGAAATTGGAAATCTAGAGGTATTTTCGGGTCATAAAGAGGTGTGCCGAAAACAGTGACTATCGGTCCATATTTTAGTATAGCCCCCATAAGAACGATATCCCGATTTAACTCCTTGGGTTTCTAGAAACCGTAGTTTTTATCTGATTTGCCTGAAATTGTAAATATTCTGGTATTTTAGGCTCACAAAAACGTGTATCGGATTAAGTTTTTATCGGTCCATTTGGTAATGCCTCCATATAGACCGACTTCACTTCTTGAGGGTGTAGAAGGCGCACTGATCATGAAAATTGCTTGAAACTCAATGTAAAATTTCCAGATTTTACTTCTACAGATTTAAGATTTCAAATCAAGACGTTATTTTATAATTTTCTTACACACTTACAAGAGATGTTAATGATTCCTCTAAAACTAAAACAAAAATGGTTCTTATAAATCCAGAATCTGATATAGTCCTCATAGGTGAAATCTTTAAATTTATCTTCGGGAAGTGCCTCAAGCCCTCCTTAAATTTCAAAGGAAACCCTAATATTTGGTTCATGGTGGTGGGTATTTAAGATTCGGCCCGGCCGAACTTAGTGCTGTATATTCTTGTTAAATGTATCTTTACTTGTATTGTCCGCTTCTTTGGCTCGGAATCAATACCAAAATTTTTACAGTAAATACAAATTTTTTGGAACCGGGCATGCTTTTTTTCGGTGTAAGGTGGGAGCCACCGTGGTGCAATGGTTAGCATGCCCACCTTGCATACACAAGATCGTGGGTGCGATTCCAGCTTTGACCGAACACCAAAAAAATTTTCAGCGGTGGATTATCCCACCTCAGTAATGCTGGTGACATTTCTGAGGGTTTCAAAGCTTCTCTAAGTGGTTTCACTGCAATGTGGAACGCCGTTCGGACTCGGTTATAAAAAGGAGGTCCCTTGTCATTGAGTTTAACATGGAATCGGGCAGCACTCAGTGATAAGAGAAAAGTTCACCAATGTGGTATCGCAATGGACTGAATAGTCTAAGTGAGCCTGATACATCGGGCTTCCACCTAACCTAACCTAAGGTGAAACATAATATGTTTGAGCAATACAAACAATATTCTGTTTGCACAAATCATGAAAGTATATCTGATGGAAGCAGAATGTGTTTGGGAGTACAGGTTACAAAAGCGATTTTTTATTGAGGCTGTATACACTGAAAGAAATATTTACATGAAATTTACAAAATATTAAGGACAATTTTTTTAAAATAATGAAATTTCAATTGAAATAATTCAATTTTTTTTTTTTATTAAATTTGGGACACAAATTTTGTAAATCTGCGTCCCTCCGTTAAAGTCACATGTCTTTTAACTAATGCTATTTTTCTTTAAAGTAAAGAAACATATTTTTGATTTAAAGAAATTGTCCTTAAATTGACTGAAATATTGAAACCTTAGATTTAAGATAAAAACGCTTCAAATATAGGCTAAGGCTTATTTGAGGATTTGGAGTCATTGGTCTAATTTTCTTTTTTTTTTGAATTACGAAAACATTTTTTACTTTGAAGTATCCGTTATAATTTGGATTTTTAAACTGGCATTTGTGTGTACGTGGGTACCTTTATTAATAAACCGCGAAAAGAGAAAGAAAATTTGATAAAGGAGATCTGTATCCTAAATTTAATTTTATTGTTCCTAGATTAAAAGCCAGATAGGTCGCAAAAAAATTCTTTATTTTAAAGAAGTCGCATCTTTGACTCGGAATCAATACCAAAATCCTTAAGGGAAGGTCAAAATCTTTGGATCCAAGTAAACTTTTTTTTGAGTGTACAAAAATAAAGAATTTATTTGTTTTATGGAGTTTGAAATGAAAATTAAACGGAGTTTAGGTGCATCCCCATATTCCTTAAATGACAACACGCAGAGAAGAAACATGATTGTCACAATCATATTCGAAGAGCAAAATAATATGATAGGAGCTATTTTTGCGGCGACCATGTAACATTTTAACCTGCAACCATGTTGGATCAGTGAACATGGTTCTAAGAAAAATATAATTGTCCTCATCTAAATTGTTATTATATTCATAAAAAGAATTTTGTTTGGATGAAAAGACAATGGTCACGATTTACAATGTTATGATATTCATTCAAAATGTTTTTCTTCTAGTTAAAAGAACATGGTCACAACCTAAAATGTTTTGATCTTTATGAAAAAACTTTTTTCATCGTCGAAAAAAGGACGCCACTTGAGAAAAGAAAACACAAAATTAACTTTATTTATTTGTTTTTATTTATTTATAAACTAATTCATTGTTTGTTTGTATTTATAATGTCGTGCAAGCAAACATCACATATTTTTACACACACTATTTTATTTCAATTTCAACAATAAGTAATCATTCCATATTTACATGGACTTTTGCACCGTACGTAGAGAGCCAGAATATAAATATGGGGGCCGCTTATATGGGGGCTATATAGAATGATGAACTTGATATGGATCACTTTTTGTGTGATTGGAAATCGATTTATCTGAGGGATATATATAACTATAGACCGATATGGACCTAGTTACGCATGGTTTTTAACGACCATATATTAGCACAATGTACCAAATTTCAACTGACTCGGATGAAATTTGCTCCTCCAAGTGGCTCCAAAACCAAATCTCGGGATCGGTTTATATGGGGGCTATATATGATTATGGACTGATATGGACCACTTTTGGCATGGTTGTTAAATATCATATACGATCACCACGTACAAAAATTTCAAGCAGATCGGATGAATTTTGCTTCTCCAAAAGGCACCGGAGGTCAAATCTGGGGATCGGTTTATATGGGAGCTATATATAATTATGGGCTGATAGGAACCAATTCTTGCATGGTTGTTGGATACCATATACTAACATCACGTACCAAATTTCAACCGAATGGGAAGAATTTTGCTCTTCCAAGGGGTTCTGGAGGTCAAATCTGGGAATCGGTTTATATGGGGCCTATATATAATTATGGACCGATACCGACCAATTTTTACATGGGAGTTGGAGGCTATATATTAACACCACGTACCAAATTTCAACTGAATCAGATGAATTTTGGTCTTCCAAGAGGCTCCGGAGGCCAAATCTGGTGATCGGTTTATATGGGGGCCATATATAATTATGGACCGATGTGGACCAATTTTTGCATGGTTGTTAGAGACCATATACTAACACTATGTACCAAATTTCAGCCGGATCGGATGAAATTTGCTTCTCTTAAAGGCCTCTCAAGCCAAATCGGGGGATCGGTTTATATGGGGGCTATATATAATCATGGACCGATGGGGACCAATTTTTGCATGGTTGTTAGAGACCATATACTAACACCATGTACCAAATTTCAGCCGGATCGGATGAATTTGCTTCTCTTAAAGGCCTCGCAAGCCAAATCGGGGGATCGGTTTATATGGGGGCTATATATAATTATGGACCGATGGGACCTATTTTTGCATGGTTGTTAGAGACCATATACTAACACCATGTACCAAATTTCAGCCGGATCGGATGAATTTGCTTCTCTTAAAGGCCTCGCAAGCCAAATCGGGGGATCGGTTTATATGGGGGCTATATATAATTATGGACCGATGGGGACCTATTTTTGCATGGTTGTTAGAGACCATATACTAACACCATGTACCAAATATCAGCCGGATCGGATGAAATTTGCTTCTCTTAGAGGCCTCGCAAGCTAAATTTGGGGGTCCGTTTATATGGGGGCTATACGTAAAAGTGGACCGATATGGCCCATTTTCAATACCATCCGACCTACATCAATAACAACTACTTGTGCCAAGTTTCAAGTCGATAGCTTGTTTCGTTCGGAAGTTAGCGTGATTTCAACAGACGGACGGACGGACATGCTCAGATCGACTCAGAATTTCACCACGACCCAGAATATATATACTTTACGGGGTCTTTGAGCAATATTTCGATGTGTTACAAACGAATGACAAAGTTAATTATACCCCCCATCCTATGATGGAGGGTATAAAAACAGGTATATTTTTCAATTACACTTTCCTTTTTTGTGTTCACATAAAACCACGTGCCACTTGTGAATAAATAAATTAACACAAAACACAGTAAATCCGTATTCTCCGCCCATTCCAAGAAACAATCAACACACGACTGACGCGCAAAATGAAAATCGTGTGTACCTGCTCAATGTTTTTATAAAATTCTTTTCGCTGCGGCCATGTAATGGTTCTAGACATATCTATACTTAACCTATAAAAATACTTTTTTCCCTGTAAAAAAGTAAAAAAAAATGAGTGGTCAGGTATATGATTTTCCCGACCATTTAATAGTCTCAAATTCTATCATTTAAATGATAGAACATGTTTGCGGTATTTGATAACCATTCAAATGCTTATTGCCACCATACATTTTTCTCCGCTCGAAAACTATTTTTACAAAGACAAAATACATGGTTCTCGCGGCAATTACATGCTCTAGATAAGCATTAAATGGATGCGGCAACCATGTCCAAACATGGTTTTTCTGTGCGTGTAGTATTGGATTGTGAATTTTAATTTTGATGTCTTTTAATCCTTAATCTAGTTCTTTCAAATTAATAATAATCTTTAAAGCTTCAACTGTTATCAAGGTACTTGGAACTTCTAAAGCAATAAACCAATTGACCCAATTTCAATCTCATTAAATGTAATAAACGGTTAAGGCAAGCACTTTCACACTAATCCTTATTACAATTTATCTACATAAAATATTTTTATTACTTTCCATATTAATTTTATATAGGGGGAAATTTAAATATGAAAAGCTTGGATAACATTGCACGGGCTTGTGTTGGCCATGGATGCTGTGACATTTTTTTTTTTTCAACATGAATTAATCGACCATAAGATATGCTTTTGAATTCCGTAATAAAAAAAACGGAAAAAAAGGATATGTAAATTGTTACTCCGGAAGATTGCAGTGACCGTTTACGAGCGGCCATACATTTTCCTGCCTTTGTTAAATCTCAGATAAATTCTTGAATTTTATTCTCCTCGATGGAAATTATCTTGGGAACGATAAAAACACAATTTAAATGAAATGATTTTAAAATTGTTAAACAGATTAAATTGCCTAAAAAACACACACTTCTTTATTTTAGGTTATAACATTAAGATATAAAAGAGAATTTTTTTGAAAGGCTAATTTGAAGCTATAAAATTTCAACAGTGAATGTTGTTGTAATAAAATAATAATAAGAAATTGAGGTTTTTTGGGTGTTATTTGTTCTGCCAAAATAGAACCAATCAGCATGATTTCTAATGGTCTTTTCGAAACCGAAACTTTTTACTATTGTGAAAAAAAAATTGCTATTTTGCAGTACTCACTTCACTTTAACATATAAAACTAATTTTTATTTGTTTTGAGATAATCAAAATATTCCAAACCAGCTTGACATTTTTAAGGTACGGTACGTATTCAGAACTTTTAACATTCGACCACTATTTGTGTTGTTGGAATTAAATCGTAAATACATAAAAAATTTTGGTTTTTCTGCTTCAATCACGAAATTAATAGATCCAAATAATTTTTTACTTGAAATGTCTTTAATCACTAAAATGATAGTATCAATCACTGTTTAAAAAATATGTGATTAAAAAATAATTGTCAGGGTGTAATAAGTTTGATCTGCCAAGAAATGTGCCTACAGAAATATTGATTTTAAATATACCGATCGACTCAGAATCACCTCCTGAGTCGATCTAGCGCTTGGTGTCCGTCCGTCTGTCACACATGATTCCGGTCGTAATTATTAACCGATTTTGATGAAATTTGGTACAGGGAGTTCTTTGGGCCCAAGGACCAAGGCCGTATTCAGGGGGGGGGGGGGGTTATGAGGGGGATCAAATCCCCCCCGAAATGAATGAATGTTTTTATATAAATAAATATATATTTATATTTAGAAGAATCTTATCGAAGATGTTGAAGAAAAGCTGAAGGTTTTATTTTGAAAAACGCTTACCTATAAAACTTCCATAAATCATAGAATACTAGTTGAAAAGCCCGTCAAACGACGGTCGAAAAAAACAAATTGTTTTTGTTCTCGCACCACAAATTTCATTTTTGGAAAATGTCTTTCTGCGTTTTATGTGCGTTTGTTGTTCTTTTTGTGAACATGACTCGCTTTGTTTGGCCATAGCAACAACAACGAAACAGCCAAACACACATGAGTAAATGAAATGGTGCAAAACTGCGAAAAGAACCTGCCTAATTCAGCGATGGAAGCACTTGGAGAGTGCAATAAAGAGATATTTCCAAACGTGCATATTCTTTTAAAAACTTTGGTCACTTTGCCAGTTACTCAGGGATGGAAAATACAATTTTTAAGGAAGTACAAAAAAGGTATTTTTTGAGCGGAACGGTACTTTTTACTAAATTTCAACAAAAATTTCACTCGAAGATTATTGTCAAGAGACTGAATTTTAAAGAAAATAAAATTTTGACAAAATTTTCTATAAAAATAAAATTTTGCAAAAATTCTATATAGAAATAAAGTTTTGACAACATTTTCTACCAAAATAAAAAATCGATAATATAGAATCGCATCGAGATTTTCTTCCCACATGAACATGTCTGTATTGCCATATTTGTAAAAGGCTAGTAGGAAATAAGGTTGATAAAGACTTTCTCAAAATATTAAAATATTTTGTCAAAGCTATTGTACCATAAATCTGATATCGACTCAAAAATGTCTACACAAAAGGTACTAAATCCTTCGCGGGGGTACTACGGTACTGACCGGGGTGAAAAAGTATTGCAAAAAGTACTATAGTACTGCATTTTCCATCCCTGCAGTTACTACGTGCTCATCCGAACGTTCATTTTCAACAATGAAGAGATTAAAGACGTATCTTAGAAATTCGACTAGCGAGAGTAGACTCAATGGTTTGGCATTAATGTCGGTTCATCGCCGAATAAATGTGCCGACTGAAGAAGTCATTGATTTATTTGCTGCCCAAAAAGCCCGTCGGCTCAATTTAATATTATAAAAATATTGTATACATACCTATGCATAAATAAAATTTTCTACACATGAGATTATATGAATATTTTTTTAAAGTTGATTCACATACCGCCCCCCCCCCCCCCCAAATTAAAATCCTGGCTACGGCCTCGCCAAGGACTATTGAATTTGGAAGAAATCGGATCAAATTTAGATATAGCTTCCATATATGTATCGTCCGATTTCGAAAAATGGGGTCACGTTGCACTTTTTTACTAACCGATCGACGTCAAATTTGTATCACCCTCTAAGTCTGCAAAATTTCATCCAAATCGGTTCAGATTTAGATATAGCTCCCATATATATGTATCGCCCGATTTTGCCAAATTGGGTCATAAAACCCTTATTTATCAACCGATCTTACTCAAAGCTGGCTAAATTTAATCTTCTATAGCACTAACTATAACAGGTTGGCTGATAAGTCCCCGGTCTGACACATAGATGGCGTCGCTAGTATTAAATGCATATTATTTCTTATATAGTACCAACCTTCAAATGATTCGTGTCAAAATTTGACGTCTGTAAGTTAATTAGTTTGTGAGATAGAGCGTCTTTTGTGAAGCAAATTTTTTTATTGTGAAAAAAATGGGAAGAAGGAATTTCGTGTTTTGATAAAATACTGTTTTTTGAAGGGAAAAAATACGGTGCAAGCAAAAACTTGGCTTGATAATGAGTTTCCGGACTCTGACCCAGGGAAATCAACAATAATTGATTGGTATGCAAAATTCAAGCGTGGTGAAATGAGCACGGAGGACGGTGAACGTAATAAAACTCGTAATACACCCGAGTTCTTCCGTCGATATGTGACAATGGATGAAACTTGGCTCCATCACTACACTCCTGAGTCCAATCGACAGTCGGCTGAGTGGACAGCGACCGGTGAACCGTCTCCGAAGCGTGGAAAGACTCAAAAGTCCGCTGGCAAAGTAATGGCCTCTGTTTTGTGGGATGCGCATGGACTAATTTTTATCGATTATCTTGAGAAGGGAAAAATCATCAGCAGTGACTAACTATTATATGGCGTTATTGGAGCGTTTGAAGGTCGAAATCGCGGCAAAACGGCCCAATATGAAGAAGAAAAAAGTGTTATTCCACCAAGACAACGCACCGCGCCACAAGTCATTGAGAACGATGGCAAAAATTCATGAACTGGGCTTGGAATTGCTTCCCCACCCAGCGTATTCTCCAGATCTGGCCCCAGTGACGTTTTCTTGTTCTCAGACCTCAAAAGGATGCTCGCAGGGGAAAAATTGCTGCAATGAAAAGGTGATCGCCGAAACTGAGGCCTATTTTGAGGCAAAACCGAAGGAGTACTACCAAAATGGCATCAACAAATTGAAAGGTCGTTATAATCGTTGTATCGCTCTTGAAGGGAACTATGTTGAATAATAAAAACGAATTTTGACAAAAAATGTGTTTTTCTTTGTTAGACCGGGGACTTATCAGCCAACCTATTATGTGCAAAAAATCATCGAAATCGGTTCAGATTTAACTATAGCTCCCATATATATGTACCGCCCGATTTTTTCTAATTTAGCCATAAAACCCTTATTTATTAACCGATCTTACTCAAAGTTGACTGTATCCAGTCCTCTATAAGACTAATGGTATGTGCAAAATTTCATCGAAATCGGTTCAGATGTAGATATAGCTCCCATATATGTATCGCCCGATTTTGAAAAATTTGCCCCTAATAACCTTATGTTTGATCATAGAGGCCTCATTTCATAACTGATCTTACTCAAATTTTGCACAAGGTAACCTTTTGTGGTGTTAATCAAACTCGCAAAATATTATCTAAATTGGTTCAAATTTGGATATAGCTCCCATATATATACATTGCTCGATTTTCCCAAATTTGGCCATAATACTCTTATTTAAGAGTAGGTTAACCAATGTTACTCAAATTTCAAATTTTGATGTACTAGCCGATTGTATTTATACATAGTTGTAGCTCTTACATATGAATATTGCTCGATTTTTACAAATTTGGATTTATTACTCACACTAATTGAGCGATTTTCTCTTTTTTAATAATGGGCTCAATATTAGTGGCATACTAACTCCATAGGTGCAATATCAACTATAGCCAGTGTTGCTAGAAGTAGGGGAAAATTCCCTATATGTAGGTTTTTTTCTAATGTTTAGCGTCTTGTAGGGCCACAATGTAGGCAAATTTTCATTCAACACAATTTGTAATAATTTTTACATTTTGATGGATCTAGAGGAGGAAATTAGAAGCCCGCAAGGATTGATCGTTAACAATGTGTGGTAACAACGGTTACCACTCGTGCCAAAGAAAAAAAAACTTAACAAAATTTGAAGATTACCGCAAATCTACCAAAAAATATTTCTATAGAAATTTTTGTCAAAACTTTATTCCTGTACAAAATTTTCTCAACATTTTGTTTCTATAGAAATTTTGTCAAAATTATATTTCTATAGAATTTTTTTTCAAAATATTGTTTCTATAAATTTTTTTCATAATGTTATTTCTATGAAATTTTTTTATCAATTTCTCAAAAAAATGTTTTTATAGAAACTTTTTCCAAAATTTTATTTCTATAGAGATTTAACAAAAAAAATTGCTATTTTTGGTAGAATTCTACCAACTGTGGCAACCGTGGTGGTAATACAAATTTATATTCTTGGTTTTATAGGTTGCATTTTCATGTTTTAAGATAATAAAGTACTTAGAACCATTTTTGTTTTGTAAAATTTGTTTAAATTTAACGAAAATATTGTAGGGGAAATTGTTTGGGAATGTATGAGGAAGAAGGGAAATTTTTTTGTCCTTGTATGGTAAACCGAACATTTTTTCTGGCAACACTGACTACGAGCTATAGTCAGATTGAGACAAAGCACCCATAAACAGGTACCCCTTAATTTTCTTAAATATGCAACTGCGGTTTATCTCATAATTTTCTTCCGAGCGATAATTTTTTTAAAAATTTATGTTTACAGAATTTTTTCATTGAAAATTCAATTGAAATTGTTTTCCTAAAGAAAATTTTGTCTAATTTTTCTTTTTATCAAAAAAAATTTTGTCAAAAAATTCAATTATTCAATTATTTTTCATTGATTCAATCAAATCAATCAATTATTTTTTCAATCAATTACACTAGCCAACAGTCGTTTTGTGAATTGGTTCTAGCATATTTTTTCTCATTGATTTTGACCTACTAAACACGAAAATGAGTTTTAAAAAATTTTCTGTCGATTGGTTTTCGAGATACAAATTTTGTAACTTTTTTTTTTTAATTTTTGGAGGTACACTTACAATTTTGAGCATATCTTTCGTCTTCTTTGGCCTACTTGATCCTACTACTACTCAAATTAAAGAAAATTGAGCCGTCTACAACTCATTCTCAGGAAAATTTTCAAATCGGGAATGAGAATGAGTTGTAGACGGCTCAATTTTCTTTAATTTGAGTAGCACTAGGATCAAATATGTCAAATAAGACGAAAGATATGCTCAAAATTGTAAGTGTACCTTTAAAAATTAAAAAAAAAGGTTCAAAAATTTGTATCTCGAAAACCAATCGACAGAAAATTTTTTAAAACTCATTTTCGCGTTTAGTAGGTCAAAATCAATGGGAAAAAGTATGCTAGAAACAAATCACAGAAAAATTTAGTTATTTGTGACCTAGTGTTATTATACCCTCCACCATAGGATGGGGGGTATATTAACTTTGTCATTCCGTTTGTAACACATCGAAATATTGCTCTAAGACCCCATAAAGTATATATATTCTGGGTCGTGGTGAAATTCTGAGTCGATCTGATCATGTCCGTCCGTCCGTCCGTCTGTTGAAATCACGCTAACTTCCGAACGAAACAAGCTATCGACTTGAAACTTGGCACAATTAGTTGTTATTAATGTAGGTCGGATGGTATTGCGAATGGGCCATATTGGTCCACTTTTACGTATAGCCCCCCCCCCCCCCCCCCCATATAAACGGACCCCCAAATTTGGCTTGCGAGGCCTCTAAGAGAAGCAAATTTCATCCGATCCGGCTGAAATTTGGTACATGGTGTTAGTATATGGTATCTAACAACCATGCAAAAATTGGTCCACATCGGTCCATAATCATATAGAGCCCCCATATAAACCAATCACCAGATTTGACCTCCGGAGCCTCTTAGAAGACCAAAATTCATCCGATTCAGTTGAAATTTGGTACGTGATGTTAATATATGGCCTCAAACACCCATGACAAAAATTGGTCCATATCGGTCCATAATTATATATAGGCCCCATATAAACCGAACCCCAGATTTGATCTCCGGAGCACCTTGGAAGAGCAAAATTCTTCCCATTCGGTTGAAATTTGGTACGTGATGTTAATATAGGGTATCCAACAACCATGCAGGAATTAGTTCCTATCAGTCCATAATAATATATAGCTCCCATATAAACCGATCCCCAGATTTGACTTCCGGTACCTTTTGGAGAAGCAAAATTCATCCAATATGGTTGAAATTTGGTACGTGGTGGTAGCATATGATGTTTAACAACCTTGTGAGTTTAAATTTGTGGATGACAGTCTTTCGTAGAAGTTTCTACGCAATCCATGGTGGAGGGTACATAAGATTCGGCCTGGCCGAACTTACGGCCGTATATACTTGTTTTTTATTGATTCAATCAAAATTTAATCGATTGGAAAACTCAAACAGTTTTTTAATTGATACAATTAATTATTTACTTCAATACAGATTTTAATTAACTTTTTAATTAAATCATACTCATAACTAGCCAGCAAAAAAAGAGTCGCAAAAAAGAGCGAAAATGTTCTTTTTGAATCCGGAAGTGATGCAAAGTTGGCGCAGAAGCGATGAATTTAACATGGGCTTGTCATAGGACAGATGTCCAAATTTCAACAGCTGTTGCACTGTATTTGCATCACTTCTTAAGGTGTGATACGAATTCAGTGTTTTGGATTTGGATTAAAATATTTTGTGATATTTTGCCAAATAAATAATTTCTATAATTTTTTTTAATGATTTTTTAATGCATTCTAACGCTTGTCTGGTATGTTTGACTTCAAACATTTTCAAAAATTCGTGATTTTTCTAGAATGAATTTTGGATTTTATTGGACTTAATAATTCTTACTCTGTTTTAACCTATTTTTTAAAACAGAGTTAGAAGTGGGTATTTAATCTAAAAAACGCACCACCATGAACCAAAAAATATAATTGTTCCCTTGCAAAACTTTTCGTCAGGTTACTTGAAAATACATATATAGAATTTCAGGTGGATTTGATGACATATGTATACTCTGCCAAGCAAATATATTTGCCACCATAGAAATCGGGAGATTTAACACATGGGAGCTTTACCAAAATATGGATCGATCCACTCCATATTCTCTACACATATTTACGGACCGAAAATACCTCTAAATTTTGAATTTCGGGCAAATCGCATAAAAATTGGATGTCTACACACCTAAGAAGTCAAATCGGTATATATATGAGGTAAATACGATATCATAAACCGATAAAGAGCATATTCGGCGTACTTATGCATAGACGCCAAATATCCTAAGATTTTGAATTTCAGGTAAATCGGATAAAAGTTGCAGTGTCTAGAAGCCCAATAAATCAAATCGGGAGAACGGGCTATATGGGGGCTATACCAAACCGTGAACTGATATACACCATATTCGGCAAATTTATTTGTGAACCCATGATAACTCTGATTTTGCATTTCAGGCAAGTTCGGTTGTCTAGACGTTCAAGAAGTCAAATTGGAAGAAAGGGCGATGTGGAGGCTAAACTAAACCATGGGCCGATACACACCATATTTCACACACCTTTTAAGGAAATACACCTTGATTTTAAATTTCAGGTAAATCGGATAAAAATTGCGGTGTTTAGAAGCCCAAGAAATAAAATTTGGAGAACGGTCTATATGGGGGCTATATCAAAACATGGACCGATCCACACCAATTCCGACACCACACCTTTTTGTGGTCCTAAAATACCTCTAAAATTCCAATTTCAGGCACATTGGATAAAAACTACGGATTCTACAAGCCCAAGAAGTAAAATCGGTAGATCGGTCTACATGGGGGCTATATCAAAACATGGACCGATACTCACAATTTTTGGCACAACTCTTTACTGTCCTCAAATACATCTAGATTTCCAAGTTCAGGAAAATTGGATAAAAACTACGTATTCTAGAAGCCCAAAAAATAAAATCGGGAGATCGGTCTATATGGGGGATATATAAAAATATGGACCTCTACTGGCCACTTTCGGTACTCTTTATTGTCCAAAATATCACTAGATTTCCAATTTCAGGGGACTTGGATAAAAACTATGGATTCTAGAAGCCCAAAAAATAAAATTGGGAGATCGATCGATATGGGGGCTATATCGAAACATAGACCGATACTCACCATTTTGGGTACACCTCTTAAATGTCTTAAAATACCTCTAGATTGTATAAAAACTATGGATTCTAGAAGCCCAAGAAATAAAATCAGGAGATCGGTCTATATGAGGACCGATACTCACCGTTTTCGACATAAAACCAAGACCCCAAATTGGGAGGTCAGCTTATATGGTGACAATATCAAAACCAGGACCGATATAACCCACCTTCGAACTTGACCTGCCTGCAAACAAAAGACGAGTTTGTGCAAAATGTCAGCACAATTGCTTCATTATTGTGGACTATAGCGTGATTACAATAGACTGACAGACAGACGGACATGCTTATATCGTCTTAGAATTTCTCCCTGGTCATACTTTATATAATCGGAAATCAATATTTCGATGTGTTAAACACGGAATGACATTATCATCCCCCCATCACCATTCTACGAGTATGGTGGGGTATAAAAACACATCAAACTGCCTACACCATCAAAAATCGCTTCTGTAACATATATAACAAACATCTTTTGCTTGAAGCATATATATTTTCAGGATTGGCCCAATCAAAATATTGTTTGTATTGTTCAAACATATTATGTTTCACCTTAGGGCATACCCTGGTAGAAAAAAATTTTAATGAAATTTACTTTGTGCGGATATATTTTTAAGGCGCCAATTGGTTACTTCCATTATTTTACTCGTAGCATACGCTCTAGGTCTCTCTTTCTAAACACATATATGTTTATAGGCTATTTCTAAATATATGTTTGCACTTAAGCATATTATATTTACAAAATGTTTATGTCCCAAACATAATATGTTCTAACATATTAACCTATATGTCCCAAACATGTTATGCTACTTTATGAACATTATATGCTTGCACTTAAATATATAGTGTTAAAAAATTTGAGTTCCAAACATATAATTTTTGCACCCAAACATATGAAAAACTGTCTTTTTCGTCCGTGCAGTGAAATAGTATTTATTGCTACTGTGAATACACATCTGCCCTTACCAGAATTAAGTGACTAACAAACAATGTTAGCAACGTCATGTTGCCACGGTTAGTCCATTAGATTCACATGTTTCTTTGTTGCCAAGCGTGAAACATCGCCTACAGTACTTACATTGACGATGTGATGTACAGAGTCTGAATGTCATTCGTATGAGTCTCTTTGTTGACTCACCTTGAGCCGGAAAGGTGTCTGTTTAATTGGATGCCAGCTTGTATCAACATTAAAATTAAGCATCTCAATGGTAAGGATTCTCTATTGGTGTTAAGTGTAGAGCAAACACCTCAATACAATGCCATTCGACATCGTTGTAAATAAAATCAACTTGAAAGTGAGATAGAAACATTGATTTTAAATGGTTTTCTACTCTTTGGCCATTTTATCAATAGTACTAGAGAAAACTAGACCATCGTTAAACTGATGCTAAAATTACAATAAACAAGTATATACAGCAGTAAGTTCGGCCGGGCCGAATCTTAAATACCCACCACCATGAACCAAATATTAGGGTTTCCTTTGAAATTTCAGGAGGGCTTGAGGACTTGAGGACACTTCACGAAGATAAATTTAAAGATTTCATCCATGAGGACTATATCAGATTCTGGATTTATAAGAACCATTTTTGTTTGAGTTTTAGAGGAATCATTAACATCTCTTGTAAGTGTGCAAGAAAATTATAAAATAAAGTCTTGATTTGAAATCTTAAATCTGTAGAAGAAAAATCTGGAAATTTTACATTGAGTTTCAAGCAATTTTCATCATCAGTGCGCCTTCTACACCCTCAAGAAGTGAAGTCGGTCTATATGGAGGCATTACCAAATGGACCTATAAAAACTTAATCCGATGCACGTTTTTGTGAGCCTAAAATACCAGAATATTTACAATTTCAGGCAAATCAGATAAAAACTACGGTTTCTAGAAACCCAAGGAGTTAAATCGGGAGATCGTTCTTATGGGGGCTATACTAAAATATGGACCGATACTCACCGTTTTCGGCACACCTCTTTATGATCCGAAAATACCTCTAGATTTCCAATTTCAGGCAAATAGGATAAAAACTTCGGATTCTAGAAGCCCAAGAAGTAAAATCGGGAAATCGGTCTATATGGGGGCTATACCAAAATGTGGACCGATCCTCACCATTTTCGGCACACTTCTTTATGGTCCTAAAATACCTCTAGATTTCCAATTTCAGACAAATTGGATAAAAAATAAGGTTTCTATAAGCCCAAGACCCCAAATCGGGAGGTCGTTTTATATGGGGAACATACCAACACATGGACCGATACTCACAATTTTTGGCACACGTATTTGTGGTCCTACAATACCTCTAGATTTCCAATTTCCGCTAAATTGAATAAAAACTGCGATTTCTATAAGCCAAAGAAGTGAAATCGGGAGATGGGTCTATATGGGGCTATACCAAAATATGGACCAATACTCACAATTTTTGGCACACGTATTTGTGGTCCTACAATACCTCTAGATTTCCAATTTCAGGTAAATTGAATAAAAACTGCGGTTTCTATAAGCCCAAGAAGTAAAATCGGGAGATCGGTCTATATGGGGCTATGCCAAAACGTGGACCGATACTCACCATTTTTGGCACACCTCTTAACGGTCACAAAATACCTCCAGATTTCAAATTTCAGGCAAATTGGATAAAAACTACGGTTTCTATAAGCCCAAGACCCCAAATCGGGAGGTCGGTTTATATGGGGACTATATCAAAACCTGGACCGATACAGCCCATCTTCGAACTTGACCTGCCTGCAGACAAAAGACGAGTTTGTGCAAAATTTCAGCACGATTGCTTCATTATTGAAGACTGTAGCGTGATTACAACAGACAGACAGACAGACAGACAGACAGACGGACAGACGGACAGACGGACATCGTTATATCGTCTTAGAATTTCTCCCTGATCAAGAATATATATACTTTATATAGTCGGAAATCGATATTTCGATGCGTTACAAACGGAATGACAAACTTATTATACCCCCGTCACCATTCTATGGTGGTGGGTATAACAAAAAGAAACACATACTAAACGATAATATATCCATTTAGGACTAAAAGGATTGAAAAGCAAAAGCAATGTAAGAAGGTAGCATACTGCAATAGTCTGGAGTAAGAATGTCTCAACTGCTTTCTTTTGTTTTGTTTTTTTTTTTCAAGATTTTGAATTTTTTAAAGCCCGTTCTCAAGAATAGGAAAAAAACTACTAACTATTGTCTGATAATTGAAATTGCGTAGATTGTGTCCAATAAAGAAAACTAATGAATATGTGGTTATCCGGATCATCTGTCTTCCTATCAATTTTGGATAACATTTTTATGACTACATAAAAACCCAGTAATAATGGACTAAGAAATAATTCATTTTCGACAATTAAAAAAAATCAGCGCCGGATTTTCCACTCTTAGTAATGCTAGCGACATTTCTGACTTTTCTTAGTGGTTTCATATATATATATATATATATATATATATATATATATATATATATATATATATATATATATATATATATATATATATATATATATATATAAACAACCATGCAGGAATTGGTCCATATATATATATATATATATATATATATATATATATATATATATATATATATATATATATATATATATATATATATATATATATATATATATATATATATATATATATATACTAGCGTAAACCGGCCCGCTTCGCTGCGCCTTCCGAAGCGTATGTGGAGTAACATTTTGCATTAACTTAGTCAACTATATCCTTCGTGCTGAAAACAAATTCGAAAAGATTTCAATTCTTTTAAAGAAATCGGACTACTTGATTTTTCGTTTATAGGTACAAATACGGCGGGAGAGGGTGTACCCTTTCCTTCAAAATATTTTTAATAATGTTAAGTATTCAAGTAGTTGGACAATCTTCTATATTTCTTGTGAATTTTATGTGGGGTTTGTCAAGGAAAGGTATCCTTCTCCTCAACATATCTGAAAATTAAGCACTATATTATAATAACATACAAAGAACTACTGTTTCCCATCCAATAAATCGGAAAAAGCAAAAGTAGTAAAAAATTTTACCACATTAACATTAGCTAAAATGTTGGAAAATGATGCACCCTCTACGTTGGCTGCCAATTTCATGTAAATTTAATTTCTTTACTAAAAAGAAGTCTGGCAGAAGCCTGTGCAAAAATCATAAAATTATGTACCGAGTTCCCATTTACGGACAACCTTCTACTTTCAATTTAAGAAAAAAAAAACGGACAAAAGGGAACCCTCTCCCCACTTTCGCTCCACTCCGACCTGATATCGGACTATCACGCAACTACTCAATGGTCCCTATAAATTCAGTCGAAGTAAATCGATAAAGTTTATTTCAATTTTCCCCTTCCCCAACCAGATATCGAAAAATCATATACTAATTTAAAAATTATGTATAAATTTAATCACCTCCTGCCACGTCCCTGTAAATTTCAAGTAGATCAGAGATGTTTAAATTGTGCTCTATTGTTTTAAAGAGACGTCACTTTCCCCGATACAATATCGACACTCCTAACCTTCCCTGAAAATTCTTGAAACTTTCCTTCAAGTGTGGGGCAAGGAAGGTTGCCTCTTCGTTCATAACCTTCCCCCACTGCTTTTGTAAATTTCAAGAAAAATTAAATTTTTTTTTGTAGTTTTAGAGGAGGACCTCCTCCCCGACCAAATGTCGAAAAGCGTATCTTTTGTAAACGTCCCAGAAAATGTCAAGCAAATTATAAGCCTAAAGGGGCGGCCTCTCTTCCGTCCAAATATCACAAAATCAGGTATCAACTATTACGGTTGACGGAGGTTACGATCTCTCCCCAGTCCTCTGTAAATTTCAAGTAAATCGGTAAAGTTTAATTGTTTCTCTGTATGTACTTAAGAGAAGCGGATGTCTCCCTATGCTCTTTTATTTTTATTAAAAAATCAGGAACCTGATATAAATTGCGTAACCCATTTTTTCTGTAAAATTTCAGTCGAGGGAGTTTAGTATTGTTTGAACTTTCAAAACAAAAAAAAAAACAAAATTTGTGCAAAGGGGTGGTCCCCCTCCCCGACCAAATATCGAAAAATAATGTAGCGGATTTTTGTCTACATGCCAACCCCAACATTCAATGAAAATTTCAAGCAAATCGCATAATTTTGTTCCAAGTTTCAAAAAGTAGGGCAAGGGGGAGGTCCCCCTCCTCATCCACATATGAAATCATCGGGTACCCGATATTAATTCCCTAACCTCACCACATGTTCTCTGTAAATCTCAGATAATTTAGAGAATTTTAGTTTTTTCACTGTACTTAAAAAAAAGTCGAACAAATGAGAGACCCCCTCCGCCACCAAATATCGAAATAAAAAGCAGCGGATCTTTGTCTAGATGCCAACCCCAATATTCAACGAAAATTTCAACCAAATCGGTCAACTTTGGTCCAATTTTCAAAAAGTCCGACAAAGGGGAGGTCCCCCTCCGCGACCAGGTGTCAAAAAATGAGGTACCCTATTTGCACCACATGAACGCCCCAAAGAGAAGCAAATTTCATTCGATACGGCTGAAATTTGGTACATGGTGTAAGGATATGGTCTCTAACAACTATGCAAAAATTGGTCCAAATCGGTCCATAATTATATAGCCCCCATATAAACCGATCCCTAGATTTGGCTTGCGGAGCCTCTAAGAGAAGCAAATTTCATTGTGTTAGTATATGGTCTCTAATAACCATGCAAAAATTGGTCCACATCGGTCCATAATTATATGTAGCCCCAAATTAAAACGGATGCCCAGATTTGACCTCCGGAGCCCCTTGGAAGAGGAAAATTCATCCGACTCGGTAGAAATTTGGTACATGATGTTAGTATATGGTCTCAAACAACCATGCAGGAATTGGTCCATATATATATATATATATATATATATATATATATATATATATATATATTATATATATATATATATATATATATATATATATATATATATATATATATATATATATATATATATATATATATATATATATATATATATATATATATATATATATATATATATATATATATATATATATATATATATATATATATATATATATATATATATATATATATATATATATATATATATATATATATATATATATATATATATATATATATATATATATATATATATATGGACCAATTCCTGCATGGTTGTTTGAGACCATATACTAACATCATGTACCAAATTTCTACCGAGTCGGATGAATTTTCCTCTTCCAAGGGGCTCCGGAGGTCAAATCTGGGCATCCGTTTTAATTTGGGGCTACATATAATTATGGACCGATGTGGACCAATTTTTGCATGGTTATTAGAGACCATATACTAAGACCATATACAATGGTTAGCATGCATACACAAGGACGTGGGTTCGATACCTGCTACGACCGAACACCAAAAAGTTTTTCTCTAAGTGGTTTCACTGCAATGTGGAACGCCGTTCGGACTCGGCTATAAAAAGAAGGTCCCTTGTCATTGAGCTTAACATGGAATCGGGCAGCACTCAGTGATAAGAGAGAAGTTCACCACTGTGGTATCACAATGGACTGAATAGTCTTAGTGAGCCTGATACATCGGGCAGCCACATAACCTAACCTAACCTAATAGTATCTTCAATTAATTTTTTAATTGATATTATCATTTCTGTGATTGAAGACATTTTAATTAAAAATCAGAAAATTTGTGTGTGTGTGTGCTTTAAACTGCTTCCAATAGTTTTTTACATGTTTCCTATAGAACACTGAACAAGGATACGCCTTAAGCTTTATATGTTATCAGTCATTTTGGTCAAGTCGTACATGAGTTCTTATCATACCAAAGTCTTCAATTTTTAGAAGATTTTTTGTTTACAAAATTCTCAAATATATATCCTAGCGGTAAACATGTGAGAAATATGCAAATTACAAAAAAGGCGTTTTTTAACATACATCCT
>NW_027445801.1:0-66386 GCF_050003625.1 Haematobia irritans
ATATAACAAGCTGGTTGCGCTTGGCGTTTCACAAAAAAAAAATGGCTTTTTTAACAGTAGGGATGGCAAATTACTTGCATGTACTTTTTGAAGTACCTTTTCATGATGGTTGAAGTGACATTTACGAGTCTGTGGTAACGATGAGGTTGAAATGGAACTTTGAAATGCTGGCAGGGATGTAACTTGCAACTTGTAACTCAACATCAATCTTTTATTAATGCATAAAAATATGTTAAATGTGATGTGATAGTCGTATAAATGTTATATTTATGAGAATTTATAAATGTTTAATAAAATCAATAAATATCTAAACAATCGTGTTTTACTTGACCACAATGTTTCTTTTACAACTATCTTAAAATGCACTTTGTCTGATTGTTTGAAGGGGCACTTATTGGCGTCCTTCTAAATGTATCCAGAAGGGCACCTAATAATTGCACTCATGCGATACTTTTTTGTAGTAACTTGGCGTGGTACAACTTCTCAATAGTGACGGCGCTTTTCCGAGGAGTTTTGGATATCGTATATGACTGTTTTCGACGTAGTGGGGATTCTCAGAAGCGCCCCAAATTCAAAAAATGTTGGCAGGGAATATATATGTGAGAAAAAAAAAAACTAGATGAAAATTTATTGGGTATGGAGTGGTGGTATTAAGTATGAGAAATGGTAAGGTTTGTATTTCCATGATGGCTGCACAAAAACCTTTCAAAGAGTTGTACAGACAGCCACCACATGTATGAGTTTTTGGGTAAATCAACATGACCTTTTACTTTAACATGGATTTTCGATGTATTGAAGCGGCATTGTTCTTTGCGTGCATGATAGGGAAATTCATTTCAAGTTCAAGTCCTAAACCTCCAATTTTCTCAATGGCATCATAAGCATTATCGGGCAAACCACCATTACAAGCTGAATCTGTTGTATCACAATCTAATAATTCCTGCTCGGAATATTGTTCCAGTTTATCAGTCCTGACATCATGTAAATCTTCGACATTGCCGGTAACACTAAAAGCCCAGCAAGAGCCACATTGACCTCTTCTCTCCAATCGAATTCTTTGGGCAATTCAATGTCTGGAATTTCAGTTTAAGGGGTTAAAGCAGCATTACCCTCATCTCGTTGCCATATGCCGGTATGTTGTTTATATTCGGTACTGGTCAAATCCGCAAATTCAGCGATACCATATTTGGCACTACCACGCTCATTTGCATTCAAATCCTTTATGATTTTTAAATTTTGCTTGAAAATTCTCACACGCATTTGTCTTTCCATGGTGGTGTGATAACGACGATTTTAAGATATTCGACTTTATTCAAACTATGATGATTTTGTTCCTTATGTGTCTTCTTTTCGGCATATTCCAATGAACGAGTAGCGTTTTTCACCAATTGTTTTGTTGCTGAATTATGTTTGTTGCTGAACGGATTGTCAATTGCTTCAGATGTAAAAGTTTGCATAACAAATTGACGGAATCCATTTGGATTATTATTGTCCAGTGCTTTGTGAGATTTGGTTCAAAACAATTCAAAAACTGGTAGCAAAACACTTCAAAAAAATTATTATGAATGCGTGTATGTAAACAATCAGCTGCTGCGTATGTATACGTAAAAATATTATGACGTTTGGCGATGTTGTCAATTAAATTGCTGAGAAATAAACGCAGAATAGTTCCAAAATAGCTGTTTTCTTCGTTCGAAATCTATTGTCAACACTCTCATTTTTCAACGCGAAAGAATGGTTAAGTGAAGTTTTTTTCGTGCCAACAAACATAGTACCCACCTTTACTACGAAAAAGTTTCTCATCAGTGCAATTATTATGTGCCTATTTAGATCAATTTCGAAGGACGCCAATAAGAACCCGTGCAAACTATCAGAAAAAGTGAATTTTAAGGTAATTGTAGAAGAATCATTCCCTGCCAGCATTTCAAAGTTCCATTTCAACCTCATCGTTACCACAGACTCGTAAATGTCAATTCAACCATCATGAAAAGGTACATCAAAAAGTACATGCAAGTAATTTGCCATCCCTACTGTTAAAAAAGCCATTTTTTTTTTGTGAAACGCCAAGCGCAACCAGCTTGTTATATTTTAATTAAATAAAAACGAAAATAAAGTTCTGAAAACATAGATTATACGCTTAAAATTGTGAAAGGTATATTGGTGAACAATTTGGTGATTTTCCAAATGGAATAAAGTGATTGTTTTTCAGATATTTTACAGACACGCTGCCTCCATGGAATAAAAACACTGGTTGATAGACGCAGCAACATGTAACTCGCTACTTGTAACTCAACATCATCATTAATGCCAAAAATTATGTTAAATGTAATGTGATAGTGGTATAAATGTTATATTTTTAAGAATTTGTAAATGTTTAATCAAATTAATAAATATCTAAACAAACGTGTTTTACTCGACCATAATGATTCTTTTACAACTATCTTAAAATGCACTTTTTCTGATTGTTTGGAGGGTCCCTTATTGGCGTCGTTCTAAATTGATCTATAAAGGCACCTAATAATTGCACTCATGCGAAACATTTTTGTAGTAACTTGGCGTGGTACAACTTCTCAATAGTGACGGCGCTTTTCCGACGAGTTTTTGATGTCGTATATGATTGTTTTCGACGTAGTGGGGATTCTCAAAAGAGTCCCCAAATTCAAAAAATGTTGGCAGGGTTGTGGTCAAGTAAAACACGATTGTGTAGATGTTTATTGATTTGATTAAACATTTATAATTTCTTATAAATATAACATTTTTCGGTTTATCTCATCACATTTAACATAATTTTTTGCATTAATAAAAGAATGATGTTGAGTTTTAAGTAGCAAGTTACATATTGCAGCGTCTATCAGCCAGTTTGTTTATTTTCGATGGAGACAGCGTGCCTGGAAAAATATTTGAAAAACGATCACTTTATTCTATTTGGAAAGTCGAAAATTTTTCACCATATACCTTTCACAATTTTAAGCGTAATATCTATGTTTTCAGAACTTTATTTTCGTTTTTATTTAATAAAATATAACAAGCTGGTTGCGCTTGACGTTTCACAAAAAATAAAATGGCTCTTCTAACAGTAGTAATGGCAAAAAACTTTCATGTACATTTTGTACTTTTTGATATGCTTCCCCCATGACAGTTCGCGATGGTTGTGGTGACATTTACGAGTCTGTGGTAGCGATGAGGATGAAATGGAACTTTGAAATGCTGGCAGGGTTAATACCCACATAATGTGTTGAATTTTACCGTTGAGGTTAATGTCTGTTTTTGTGGAGAACGCGATTTCCTCAGCTAGAATATTACCATAATCCTTTGAAAAAATATTTGAAAGATTGTTCAAATTAAGCATTTTTCAAACGTTTGTGTTTATTGGGATGTGTTTTGTTTTTCCGTTGTGTTTGTTGAAGTGCCTTTATCTATTTCAATTTAATAAGGGTGAGAAAAATGTTTTTAAATTTGTTCCAAAGACAATAAACGTAGGAAGATGGGCAATTGGCTACTGAGCACATCAAACCATTTACGGTTTAAGGTCCATACTTTTCGTTTATCGAACCAAACGCGTATTCGACAAGTATTGATATAGCATTAAAATTGTAATAAAAGAAATTAAGAGCAGGAAATAAAATTCCATTAAGGCAAAATGTAATTTTTTTGTTAAGTTTTTCATTTAAAAAATAAAAACGAAAAACAAACAAAAAATTACAAACATATATGGAACTAACACCGTCAATGCAACATTTGGTGTGACGCATGCCAATTTCCCATCTTCCTACTTCTATTATCTTTAATTTGTTCTCAGTTATTCGTATCTATCCGAATTGGTCGTCGTGGCAACTCTGATTATTTGTAAATATTGGAAAAACACCATCGGAACATTAGAACGATGTTCTTTACAGTGCAAGTAGAAATAAAATTCTATGTAAAATATAATAATAAATAGCATTTCCCTTCTATAGTTTTTTTATTGCAAATGTCATATTGTTATGCTTTGTGGCATGCTTAGGACTCTCGCTTTATTGTCTCCGACAATTTTTAAAGTCAAGAAAGTCCAAATTGGAGACCAGAAACGTGAATATTGTTAACGTTGGAATATTCCATCCATATTGTAATGCCGGAGGAGGTGGAGAGCGAGTTCTATGGTGTGCGGTGCGAGCATTGCAGGTAAAATATAAATGGAAGTAAATTTAAATGACCATTGCACAACTGGCTAATTTGGCTTACCATATACTATTATACACAATGTAGTGCGATATTTCAAAAAAGGCCATTCTCCGAGATGGCTGGAGTCCTGATATATGAGGTTCAAAATTCGGCGAGTATTATATATTTTTTATTATACAGTCGAATTTCTCTATAAAGAATCATTACGAGCTGAATTCAAACTTGTTTAAAACTTGAAATATGAAGGCATATTATACCTTAAGGCCGGTGCCAAGTTCGTGTCTCGGGCGAAAATCAAAGGTTTTCACTGCCACTTTACTATGTATGTTATATTTGTATAATCCAAATTACGTTACGTTTGTAAAGCAAATCCGATTATTATTTTTTGCACTTTCACTTTTCGTTTTCACCATATAATGGAACACGACCGTAGTACCGGTTGAAGGCTCACCATTTGCGAACCTTTGACTTAGGCCCTAAGCAAAAATGGCGTAACATTTTGTAGTCCATTGAAACAAAAGTAAACTTGTTTTCTTCTGATAGAGGTGCATACCATGTAAGAAGACCTATCCATCATCAATTCAATCCAAAATATACTTTAAAGACCTCCAAAACGGTGGTGACATCATCATAGAAATCAGCTGATTACAAAGATATTTTGCAAAAAACAATGTTGCCTTATGCCGAAGATAATATGCCACTACATTAGGTCTTCCAGCAGGACAATGACACGGCAAGGTACACAAAAATGTGATTCCAGGACAATAAAATCAATGTATTAGAATGGCCGGTACAGTAGGTAACGGATATAAGATCATCTCATATAAGAAAAAGTTAATAAAAAAAGACCATACTTGCTTTTTCTTAAAAAAATGCATATAAGAAACAACAAATGTGTATTTTTCCGACTTTCTTATAACCGCGTCCCACTGTACAGTCCCCAGAATTGAACTCAATAGAAAATTTGTGGAACGAAGTTAAAAGGCAATCAGGGGAAAGTGTCCAGCAAATTGCTATGAGCTTAGAAATCTAATACAGGATGCTTGTAATGTACATTTTTGCCAAAATTTGGTCGATTGTGAATACATAGAAGAAGTTCTACTGTTCTGGAAAACACATGATCCCCAACTAAGCTCCGATATTTTAGGCTCACTTCTCTTTTTATCACTGAGTACTGTTCCACATTGCGGTGAAATCGCTTAGAGAAGTTTTGAAGTTTTGAGTTTTAAAAATATTCAATTAAAAATTTAATTGATTCAACAAATTTTGTAATTGATACAAATATCAATCACAAAAATTAATAGTATCAATTAATTGACTTCAATTCATTTTTTAATTGATACTATCATTTCTGTGATTGAAGACGTATCAATTAAAAATTAATTGGATCAATTAATAGAAGACATTTTTTTTTGTGTGTATGAAGGCGGGCAACAATTGTACCACGGTGGCTCCTAATAATATTCTTAGATCCTATTGAAAATAAGTCGAGGGACTCATTATACAATATTTGTATCATTTATCTTTAAATCATCCAGCTGACATAGAATATTGAAGAGTGTTATTTTGGTAGGTGTAGTAGAGAGTAGAGGTGGGCGCGTGACACGAAATTGTCGTTACACGCGTGATTCACGCGTGAATCACCTGATTCGTGAATAAAATCAGAAGCAACTCTCGTGAATGTGCGTGAATGGGACTAAAAAAAATATGTCGTGCGTGAGCGTGCGTGAGTAATAAAATCGGTTCGTGAATGTGCGTGAATACAATTTCTGCAAAATCACGATCACGATAAAAATAAAGATTTAATTCTTAAAAAATAAAGATTTAATTCTTACTTATGTTAAATGAAATTGATTTAGCTCTCGAACTATATTTTATTTATAAATTTTGTTACCTTTGCTCATTCCCGGTTGGAAAATGTCGTGAGTCTCGTGAATTTGTCGTGAGTCACGGGAATTGTCGTGAATCGTGCGTGAGCGTGAGTCTGTGAACGTAGTTCGTGCGTGAGCGTGCGTGAGTACTGCTTTTCATCTCGTGAATGTGAGTGGATACGACATTTATCGTGCGTGAGTGTGCGTGAATAAATATTTGACTCCGTGAATGTGCGTGAGTGAAATTTCACTCACGCGCACACCTCTATTGGAGAGATCAAAATGCTTCAATGTATTCGGCAGATGATTGTACGGTCTACCATTTATCACATGAAATGATTTATGTATTGACTAGCACTTGGAATAATTATTTGATTGCGACGGAAACATTCTAAACAAACAAGTTGCAAAAGGAGACAATATGTTTTAGAAATATTGTAAAACAAATATCTAAAATCCAAAAATTTTGGGAAGGAACATCCTAAGAAGAGTCGGAAATAGTCCGAGGCAGGATCAAAACGTCCAATCGATTATAGATAACATACTACTCTATTGCTAATTTTACCTTTCTCATATTTTCTCCCGTTGTGCTGTTATAAACTTCAATACAATAAAGTATGTTCGCCCAGTAAGGCAACATTAGATCTGTGTTATACAATTTCGTGTTGACATGTCGAACTATGTTGTCAATATGATGGTCAAAACATAGCTTATTAATCTGTTGTGACTCCAACGCACTTACTACTATGGACGAACTCAATCGATAGGCCATTAAAAATGAATTCATCCAACTCTATAGAGATTTCATGACAAAGTTCATTTTAGCCTGAAGGTCATGCAGATTTGGTATTTTTCCAGGAAAAACAGTTAGATATAGTCAGCATAAGAAAAAGACAAACAAAAATCATTTATTTTACTGAACAAGTCATCTAGAAACAATCGTGCCTGTTCTGGTACACACATGTATAATTTTTGTGGGGTGTCTAGGGCTGGGATTTTTCGGGATCCCGAAAAACTAATTCCATTTTGTTTAATTGGTGGCTTTTATCATTATTTATTAATAAATTGGAGTCTTCATTCAGAGTAAACGGCCCATAGATTTTATTCCCGAGAAATTGGGTTAATAAACATTTATGGTAAACCTTGAGTAAGAATTTTTTATACATGAGGTATACTATAAAAAGCACAATTTCATAAAAAACCGATCTAAACGATAAGGTCCTCCTTTGAACAATAAGTTCATGTGAAATGGAATTTGTGCCACATAAAATAAAAAAGCAATGACAAAAGGTCCGTCTAATAAAAATTTAGATGTCTTGATATTTTTAGGAAGTTACTTAAAACGATGAAGCACAAAAGGATTAACGCAAGTGTTACGAAAACATACCTAATATAATCATAATCCTTAAAATGTTTTGCTGAGTAAGATAGTGATATGAAATTGGTTTTTAATTTATTTTTGTCATAATTTTTTTTCTTTTCTTCATATTGTTCAGTTAGACTAAATGTTCGTTAAGTATGATAGCATTTGTAATTGGTTTTTAATTAACTCGTATGTTCTTTTGTTATTTTTTGTTAATAAAATTAGATTAAACTATATTGCTTTAATGTACAATATTTCTTGGCGCTGTAGATTGGTATTACATAAAATATTTAAAGAATCCCGAACATTCGGGATCCCGAAAAAATCCCGGAAAAGCCCGGGATTCTATATTTTGAAATCCCGAATCCCGGGATTTATAAAATTGAAAAATGTACATGAACATTTGTTATGTGTAGGCTTATTGTACGGCGATCGTATGCAAATTTAGAAAATTTTTATGGAAAATAAATAACATATTCTCAAATTTAATGTCTTTTTGTATATAATGTGCAATTTTTTTGAGCAAAATCACATATATGGCATAAAACACGATTTAAACTGGTAACAAAAATTCTGGTGGTTGTTTTACACTTAATTCCACAGTGTAGAATAATTGTGTTATTATTTTGTATAGATTATCAGTAAAATATGTTTAGTTTATAGTTTCTGTCTGCAAATAAAATGCATTGCTGAAAAGGTCAGCTGTCAGAAGTCCGAAAAAAGTGGTCTCACGTGCGAGCCAGAACAACTAACTTTCTGTGTGGTGTGTAGAAAGTGTATAGTGTGGTGCACAATGCGGTGCGACCCAGAACAGGCATGAATATAAACAATAGAGGTCCAAGGACAGATCCTTAGGGTACACCACTTCAGACGTACATGATTTTCAAAGATTTGCTCTTTAACCTTGGAAAGTCATCCTTATTTTTTGTACACTAACGTCATCCTTCGTCATTTTGATTACGGCTTACTTCAAGACGCTATAATTTGCATCGTAAAAAAAATTGCGAGCCAAAGTTGAGTTTATTTTCTTATTCAATTTGTTTTTAATTAGTATAAAACAACAATTAAAATGGTTGAAATAGTATAACTTAAATTTATGATTTCCCAATCGACTAAAATGCATTTTAAATAGAAAATGAAATTACCCGTCGTCATTTTGACGAAGGATGACTGTCCAGGGTTAAATGAATAAATTGATTTCTTCCAGTCAGGCACGATAGTAATAATTTACACGCTACATTGCTAAACTAATGTGAACATAGTTCACTATTAGAAATATTCTGCCTAATTTATTTTATTTTTTATTTATTTATTTCATAAAGAGTCAAGTCGCTAGACCATATATGACCCAAAAACTACACAATTCTTTGAATAATTGACTTAATTTATAACATTAATTAGAATAAAAAATATAATAAAAAGAATCACCGGCTACTCTATAGTCTCGATTAATTGATATTACAAACAAATTTACTAAAATAATAGAATATAAATGGAATTACAATGATATAAAAAAAGTAATAAAATAATGACAATAATAACCATTCAACATTACCTAGCTTATGATCTAGAAATGAGAATATAGGACTAAATGATTATAAATTTGTGTAAATGAGCATTAAATAAATCATAGGAAAACTAATACTGAGAAATTACTTACAAAAATGTATAATACAGAAAAGAACTAAAGAATTATAGAATTATATCTACTTCATATTAGCGTTCATCATTGTCTATTAGTAAAAATAGGCATGAGAACCAGTTCATATTTTGGTTCATTTATTAATATAATTATTTATAATTTTTTTTTTTTTTATAATTATTCTATATATCTTTTTTATGTAGGAATTTGTTAAAACACCAGGGAATCATTAATCATTACTTATATTATAGTGAGCCATCAATTTCTGACGAAAAGAACGTTTAGTACATTCAAAACTTCTTAAAGGAAGAGGCAAGACATTGTATAGTCGGGCAGCCCTAACGTGGAATGATCGCTCTAATATAGAAGTTAACTTTGGGATAAACATCTGAGGATTCCTAGAAGATCTTGTAAACTTAAATAAATCAATCAAAAATGTAGGAGTTCTAGCTCTATATGCGGTATAGAAATGCATAAGGACGCGAATCTTTATAAAACAAAAAAGGTACACCCCAAAAAGTCCATTACATATGGGGTTACATGTTGTCGTACATTAAGTGAGTAGACAAAACGAATTACTCTGTTGAAAATTGTTCTTAATTTCTGTACCAGAACCATAGGAACCCCAGAGTACACCTCCAAACAATATAAGAAAATTGGCATAATTAGCGCATGAACTATTCTTTTTCTCATTTCCAATGGAATACATAACTCTAAATTATACAATTTCCTTAAAATAAAATTTACCTTGGTATTAATAGAATTTATATGTAATTCAAAATTCAATTCATAATCAAATGACACCCCAAGACATTTAATGTGATTCACAAACTCAATATATTCATTACCTACTCTGACAGAAATACCAATAGGGGCATTACCAAAACACATAGCCTTTGTCTTCCTAGTGTTAATTACAAGCTTATTCACATGCATCCAGTCATCCAAGTACATACAGCTGTAATCAATGATACTCTGCAAGACATCTGAAAATTGCATATCACATCTGAACAAAATCTGTATGTCATCCGCAAATGCAAATGGCAAACAGTTTGAGCTCGAAATCTCACCAAAGAAATCATTCATATACATGATAAAAAGTAGGGGACCCAGCACAGATCCCTGCGGGACGCCACTGGTCACAGGCAAAAGATCCGAACTAATACAATTGCTTCAGTTAACTTTTAGTAGCTAGTATACGTTGAAAATTTTGAAAAACGTCGCATTTTTCAAAAAAAAAAAACGTTAATGCAAAAAATGTTTAATAAAACAACACAAAAACGTAACAGTTCAATATCATAAAAGATTTTTTTGTCAACTTATTGTAATATAAAATCCAGTAAAACAGAAACATTTCATTAAATATATTTTTTTATAGTTAATATATTCGTTAATTCATCAAAACAAGTTCTTTCAGCGCAAGTACTGCTATTATGTAGTGCTAGTACAAATGCTGCAAATTCAAATAGATGTAGATAAAGTTCTTCTAAAGAGTTTCGAGTACAACTTTTTTGTGTCACAAACGTCTAACTTGAAATATATGTATTTTTACTGAAGAAAGTTTGTAAACAAATTTGTTCTGTAAAAAATCATTTGACGACAGAAGCTCAATTGCCAATGATTGAATAGTATGGAGAAAAATAACAACTGAACAAACTTGTATACCGCGTAGGTTAGGTATTTTATAGCCGAGTCCGAACGGCGTTTCACATTGCGGTGAAACTTAGGTTAGGTTAGGTTAGGTGGCAGCCCGATGTATCAGGCTCACTTAGACTATTTAGTCCATTGTTGTACCACATTGGTGAACTTCTCTCTTATCACTGAGTGCTGCCCGATTCCATGTTAAGCTCAATGACAAGGGACCTCCTTTTTATAGCCGAGTCCGAACGGCGTTCCACATTGCAGTGAAACCACTTAGAGAAGCTTTGAAACCCTCAGAAATGTCACCAGCATTACTGAGGTGGGATACTCCACCGCTGAAAAAGTTTTTGGTTTTTGGTCGAAGCAGGAATCGAACCCACGACCATAAGCGTAGGAAGGCCTCTGGGGAGGGGGCTTAGACCCCCCGAAAAATTTTAGCCCCCCAGAATTTGAAAACCTATTTACGATTTTCCATTTTTATAAAAAATAAACAAGCCCAGCAAAAAAAGCGTCGCCAAAAAAGTAATGAAAATGATCTTTTTGGATCCGGAAGTGGTGCAAAATTGGCGAAGAAGCGATGAATTTAACATGGGCTTGTCATAGGACGGAAGTCCTCCATTACAACAGCCGTTGTACTGAATTTGCATCACTTCTTTAGGTTTGATCCGAATTCAATGTTTTGAATGTATATTAAAAAATTCTGTTATATTTTGTCAAATAATTTTTATAATTTTTAATGGATTCTAATGCTTGTCGGAACGTTTGACCTCAAATATTTTTAAAAATTCACAAGTTTTTCAGATTGGATTTAGAATTTTTTTTTTCGACAAAATTTAAATTATTTGTACCATTTTATGAATTCTTACTTCGTTTTTAAGGTATTTGCAACAAAAAAGTTAAAATTTCCCATTAAAAGTATGAAAAAAAAAAACAAATTATAAAAAATTGCATTTAAAGAACTTCCTGAGTAGTTAAAATAAAGAACATCATTGGTAAATCTTCTAGAAGTGCTTTTAAAGTTGTGCCTTTGGAAGAACTTCCAAATTTTGTTGCTGGGAAATGTGTGGAACTACTTTTAGTTGCTTTATTATAAATTAATTTTCGAGTTATTTTGATGTCTAATTTTTTTATTCATTTTTATGAAATAAAACATTAATTGAAATATAAATAAATGAAATATACATTTTTAGCTAGGAGGGCTATAGCCCCCCCTAGGAAAATTGTCAAGCTACGCTAATGCCCACGACCTTGTGTATGCAAGGCGGGCATGCTAACCATTGCACCGCGGTAGCTCGGTGAAACTTAGAGAAGCTTTTAAAAACTCAGCAATGCCACCAGCATCACTGAGAGGTGATGATCCACCTCTGGAAAACTTTTTGGTCGAAACTGGTGTTGAATCCATGCCCCAGTCTATGCAAGACGGGCCATTGCACCACGGTGGATCCCCCGTAAGGCGCACGACGTGGTTCTCAACATGGGGCTCCTGAGCAAGCTATTGCTTTGAGCTACTATATGGTATGCATTGCTACATACCAATCGATTGCGTCGTGCAATTTGGTAAATTTAAATTTTGGTTTGTCACAATTTTCTATTCATAACATACAAATTTCTTTTGCCTTTTCAAATGCATAATTTTCAAATGCATAATTTTCAAATATAAGATAAGATACAAATTTCTTTTGCATTTTCGAATGCATAATTTTCAAATATCCTACTTCTAAATAGCATGTATTATTGTTGCCTTCTTAAGAGATATTAATTACTATGGAGCACATTCCTCCAAATTTATATTTTATAAGGCAGGAACAATGTATATTATGAACGTTTTTTCTATTTATATAAACCCATTTCTAAGTGCCTAAGAAGAAAGTAAAATCAATGAGTGTAACATGGTTTTCGTAAGGGCATATCAACTACTACGAACTTAGTGGAGTTTACTTTTCATGTTATTAGTCAGTTTGTTCTTGGGAATAAGACTTATGTTATTTATACCGATTTTAGTAAGGCTTTTGACCGGGTGTATCACAAGATGTTGTTATATAAGCTGGGCAAGATTGGTTTGACCAGTACTATTTTGGATTTGATTTCATTGTATCTTAAGTGTTATACGCAGATTCTATTTTTTGGGGACTCCTATTTGAGGCGATTTGATGTCCTATCGGGTTTGCCACAGTTTAGTAATTTGGGGCCTGTTCTATTTTTGTTATTTATAAACGATTTACCTCAGTCAATAGGTAACGCTCCTTAACTGTCGCCATAACATTAAAAAAGAGCTATATATTAGTTACTTCAAAACTCTGGGAAATAAATTGGTGGCATGCTGAAATTACAATGCCGTGCATATTCAGTGGGGGTCTCGCCTAACAACTCCAAAAGGAAGACAGCTATATTGGGTTACAAAGGAATTCAATTTAAAGGCCATATAACCTGATTCCCCGATTTACTGGCCCTCTGTCCTAAACAAGTCTCCAGATCTTATTTCTGTGTCGCAAAAGGTATTCCACTGGGTTCTCAAACGGGTGTAGGAGGTCTCTCTCCTCCGGTGCTATGGGTGGCGGTCGGACTCCGAGAACAGGATTAACCTTATAGCTTCTCACCGCTTCAGCTACAGTATCCTCATGAATCCTGTTCAGACCTGTCTGGTATGCTGCCTGATCTAGAGGCTCTCTTTTGTAACGCTGGATCTCGGGCTCTAGAAGGTGAAGATCAACCCTTACATTCCTGGGTGGAGGTTGTCTATCCACAAGATGGTGATTCGGATGACAACTTCGATGGCAACCCAAGAGGTACTGCTTTGACAACATGTAGTTGTGTCGACGCACTAGGATGATCTTGGTCTCCGCATAAAAGTGATCCAGGGGTGTACTGCGGAGACATCCTGTTGCGGTTCTAAGGGCAGCGTTCTGACAGGTCTGTATGTTATTCCACTGCGTATCGCTTGTTTGAGGTGTCCACACTGGCGCTGCATAGTTTACCACTGACCGGCCTTATATGTAGTTAACAAGTTAACTTGAGGACCTTGTTTCTACCGCGGAGCTTATCACAAATTGCAGTGGCATGGGCGGACGACTTATAAAGGCCGTCGAATGTGACCCAGAGAATCTTGGGGTAATTTGTTGTGGGAATTGTTTCGCCATCGACTCTGACATTCAACTGCCTGCGTACTTCCGCCGTCCATGTAGTGAATAGTGTGGCTGAGGATTTGGTGGGAGATATCCTCAAATTTCTTGCAGTGAAATAACTGGTAAGATCAGCGAGGTAGACATTCAATCGATCGCAAATGTCATCAACAATGGGCCCTGGTAAGATCGGCGAGGTAGACATTCAATCGATCGCAAATGTCATTAACAATGGGCCCGGATGCCATGATTGTGCAATCGTCCGCATAAGACACAATCTCGACGCCGTCAGGAGGGGGTGGAATCGAGGACAGGTAGAAGTTAAACAGTGCCGGAGATATCACCCGCCCTGGGGAACTCCCTGTTTAACTCTACGGGGTGTTGACTTCTTGTCCCTGAATTCCACGCACGGCTGGCGTCCACACATATAATTCAGTATCCAACGATTCGTTCCTGCCGGTAGGGACGTATTCTCGATGTCCTCGAATAATGTGGCATGGTTGACCGTATCGAACGTTTTCGATAGGTCAAGCGCCACGAGGACCGTCCTTTGACACGGCTTGGGCTGATTAAGTCCCCTATTGATATGTGTCGAAATGGCATGTAAGGCTTTCGTCGTACTGTGTACCTTACGGAATCCATGTTGATGGTGGGCAGCTGGAAAATTCTCCACGAGGTTGGGGAGGAGTAGTGCCTCAAGTGTCTTGGCTACTGGCGAGAGAAGGGATATCGGTCTGTACGATTCACCTTTACTCGAATCTTTGCCTGGCTTCAGTAGTGGAATCACTCTTCCCATCTTCCAGACATCGGGTATAATGAGTGATTCCAAGGACAAATTGAGGAGTCTGGTCAGGTACTCAACTCCCAGTATTCCCAGATGGTTCAGCATTAGCATTGAAATTCCGTCGGGGCCCAGCGCTGTGATGACATTTGTAACTTCGGCTGCGGTGAATTGTGGAGTGTCGTCGGCTCGGAGACCACGTATGCGACGAGTGGCTCTCCTTTTCGCTCTATCACTCTCGGGATGCTCGACAAACTGTCGGTTGAAATATTTGGCGCATCTCTTCGGATCAGTCACGTCGCCAAAGGTGACTGAAATCCCATCATCCCTTGTAACGGGGTTTCGAGAGGGCTCTCACTGTTGACCACCAGCGGGTATGAAGCGAGCGGCTGCTGCGTTGATGATGTCCCGGAACGCCCTCTGGGCAACATGAACATGAGAGGGGGACGGGACCTCTCTGAAGCGGCGATCGGTGTATTCTCTGAAGCCTTCCCAGTTGGCTTTCTTTTGATTGATATACGTCCGGCGTTCAGAGGTTATGAAATCGGAGGGTCGGTTAATGGTGAGAATTATAGGGAGGTGGTCTGATCCCAATGAAATGACGGGTTGACAGGAAACGTCATTTATCATACCAGGCGACGCTAAAGATAAATCTGGCGAACTGCTCCAGTCACCCATAATTCTCGTGGGGCCCTCTTCGTTCACCGTGCAAAATGTGGAGTCATCTATCTGCTCTGCCAAAGCTATGCCTCATGGTGGGCATTAAAGTCTCCTAGAACCAATCGGTTATGCTCGCACAACAGCCACTCAATGTTTGGGCTATAGCCTGGAGCACAGCTACCAACCGGCGGTATATACACATTGTATAGCTCTTCCATGTACGGGTCACTACTGTCTGGCACAAGCGGGATAGGTCTATACTGCACGGAACGGTGTATTATGAAAGCCAGGCCACCACCTCTACTTCTTGTGCGATCCTTTCGAAGCACATTGTATCCATCGCATTGTCAGACGACCCACTGCTGCTATCGCTGGGACAGCAACCTGCCACGTAGTCAGTATGACTATACTCCCGCAGCGATGTTAAGTCGGAGCAGTTCCGGTAATGCACCCACTCCAAGCACCGGTTACACCTGACCGAAACCGAACGGTGGTGGATCAGGTTTCGGCAGACTGAACAATACCATGGTCCGGGGTTCTCCTCTATCCCGGCTCGGACCAACAGCAAACGGAGAAGGCTCCCCGGGATGCACCTTCTCCAACACAAAAAGACGGACGAAACAATACGTACACTGATGTGGCAGCCGCTGGCCAATGGATGGGGTCCATCGGGTCAATCCGGTACACAGAACTTGCCGCCGTGGGAATGTACTCATGACTTGTCATCTTATTCACCGGGTTTCCTTACCTTGTATTCTCAGAAACACAAGGAGCATCAGAAATGCAAACTTCACAATAAGAAAACAAATTGGGACAATTTTCATTAGCTAGTTAGTAATACCATAAACAAAAATATACTATTAAAACCAGAAAAAGACATAACAAGAGGCGTAGAGCACCTTATAAGTGTCATTCAAAACGTATCATGGAATTCCATACCAAGGAACAGTTTTGAAAACCCTCCAAAAGTCTCCAATTCAGTGTTAAGGAAACTACCGGAAAAGAGAAAGGCAAAGAAACGAACAAAACTACCTGAAGATAAACGTATACTGAATAAAGCTAGTTTCGAACTTAAACAATTACTGAGAAAATTAAATGATAAAAAGATTGAACAAGAAATTACTAATCTTGGTCCAACAATGGCAAGCGATTTTTATTTGTGGAAAATCACTAGAAATGTAAAAAACCAACCAAACACAAATTATACCATCCGTAAACCTGACAATTCCTGGACCAAAAGCCATGTCTTTTGCCAATCACACGATGTGTTTTCTCCTATCAGTTCCGAAGAATCGCCATACTATATTCAATCTTACCTATCTGAAACACACCAACTTGATTCACCAAATTCACCAAAAAAGAAGTTTTACAAGCAATAAAGTCTTTACAAGCAATAAAGTCTTTAAAATAAAGCACCAGGATATGATTTAATCACCCCAAAAATATTAAAAGAACTACCCAATGGAGGCATAGACTGCATCATTTTTATCTTTAATACTTGTTCAATTCGAAATCCCTCCACAGTGGAAAGTCGCAAAATTATAATGATACAAAAACCCGGAAAACAGGTACATCAAGTGAAATCGTATGGACCAATAAGTCTACTACCCATACTATCCAAACTTTTGGAAACACTCTTTATTAGCAGGTTAATGCCTATTATTGAAACTGAACACATTATTCCGAATCACCAATTTGGTTTCAAGAAAATCTTTTGAATCTAAAAGCTATTGCACCTCGGTATTTCTAGATATTTCTCAGATTTTTGATAAAGTTTGGCATGATGGCATATTGTGCAAAATTAAGAGACTTCTTCCAATAAATTACTTCCTATTTATTAAATCATACCTAGGAAATAGACTGTTTTATGTTCACGAATCTGGTGAAATGAGTGACTTAGGTTAGGTGGCAGCTCACTTAGACTATTCAGTCCATTGTGACACCACATTGGTGAACTTCTCTCTTATCACTGAGTGCTGCCCGATTCGATGTTAAGCTCAATGACAAGGGACCTCCTTTTTATAGCAGAGACCGATCGGCGTTTCACATTGCAGTGAAACCACTTAGAGAACTTTTGAAACCCTCAGAAATGTCACCAGCATTACTGGGGTGGGATAATCCACCACTGAAAAAGTTGTTGGTGTTCGGTCGAAGCAGGAATCGAACCCACGACCTTGTGTATGCAAGGCGGGCATGCTAACCATTGCACCACGGTGACTTGTAACGTATAATAGCTGGCGTCCCCCAGGGTAGTGTAATAGGCCCGATCTTATGCCTTCTGTTCACGTCTGACCTTCCTCAAGCAGAGACAGCTGTCATTGGAACATTTGCTGACGACACAGCTGTTTTAGACACAAATAAAAACTGTACTGCTGCAGGCAATTTGCTGCAAAACTATTTGAACGAACTGTCGATGTGGTTAAAACGCTGGCGTATTAAAACAAATGAATCAAAATCTACCCATGTAACAAGCCCACTTAATCACGGAAATTGTCCCCGAGTTTACATGAAACAAATAGAGCTACCTATGGGCGATGATGCACTTAGACAAAAAACTGAAACGGACTACCCACATTAACACAAAAAGGAAAGATATTCAGGTCAATAAGATGCAGTTTCTTATTGGGCCGGTATCCAAAATTTCATTTGAAAATAAATTGCTAATATACAAATATATCACAAAACCTATTTGGACGTATGGAATCCAATTATGGGGAACTGCTCCACATACTACAATAAAAATACTGGAACAATTTCTGTCAAACAAAAATATCCGGAGCACCTCAATACATAACAAACAAGCAACTAGTAGAGGAACTGAATATGAGAACAGTTAAGGAAGAAATAGTGCACCAATTACAAAACTACAAATTAAGAATAGAAGCATACTCAAATTCTCTTGCAGCAGGCCTGATGGCAAATCCGGCTACTTTTACACGGCTTCGAAGAAGAGCACTATCGTTTAAAATGTAAATCTATTTTGTTTTACAAACTCAATAAATTGTAACCTGTAAATAGGTAAATGTGGGCTCACCAATGGGTGAGCACAATTGTAAAAATGTATTATAGGAATGACATCCAGAATGATGTAAATAACAAAATAGTGATAGTAGGCATCAAAAATTTGAAATAAAAAAATAGTTAACTCTAGAGTTTTGATGTATGCTGATGATGTTAAGTTATTCTCCTCGTTCGATAATTCGGATCGAGCGAATTTATTACAGGATGATTTGGAAGCTTTTGTGACTGGATTTCAATTTGAAGAAATACAAGTTTATGCAATTATTCATGGCTAAGTCTATCGATATTCGGTATAGTATACGAGGCTCCTTATTGGACGAGGTTGAGGTAGGCTTAATTTTAATGATCATGTCAATTCGATGGTGAATAAGGCATCTGGGCTTCTGGATTCATCGTTGGGTGAAGGGGCTTTCGGACCCTTATGTTACCAAGAGGTAACATGGTAGGACTCACGGTCACGCACGCTCACGAAAAGAAAATTTGTACTCACGCAAACTCACGCACGAAAATCTTTTAAATGTCGTGACTCACGAAAAATGTCGTGACTCACGAGAAACCTCGTGACTCACGAATAATTTTATAAGTAATTTACCTATAGAACCTGACTGAAAATATGAGTATGATTCAAATCGAGACTCTCACTAAAATTCTAAATAAATTCAACTCGCAAATATTTTATGTTCGTAAGCTGGATTATTTTCGTGAGTGTGTTTTTCCGAAATTCGTTACTCACGCACACTCACGAAGATATTATTTTCGTGACTCACGCTCACGCACGACATTTGGTTGGTTAATCACGCTTACGCACACTCACGCAGTCACCATCAGCGTGACTCACGACTCACGCGTGAGTCACGAAAATTTTCGTGAGTCACGACAATTTCGTGTCACGTGCACACCTCTACTTTTTACTGCCCTCGTTAGACCCATCCTGGAGTATGGCTTTATCGTATGGGATCCTGAATTTGATGTTTCCATTGATAGGATAGAATCGGTGCAGAAGCAGTTCTTGTTGTTCGCTTTGAGGCATCTTCATTGGAACAGTGACTTTGTTCTTCCTCCTTACACTTCTAGATTGAGTCTGTTTCATTTACTTACTCTCAAGAGCCGTCGGACGATGTTGAGCTCTATGATGATGTATAGATTAATTAGTGGTAACATTCCTTGCTCGGAATTGGTATCTAGGATTAGGATAAATGTCCCTCTCAGGGCTTCTAGGAATTATCATTTTTAAAAAGGCAAAAATTTTTAATTGAATCGAACGGAAAATAAAATCACTTGACAGTAAGAATTCTTGTTTCAGACTGATTTTATCTTTATTTCATATTATGCACCTGAATACAATAATTGTTTCATTTTTGCTGACTATAGGAAAGACGAACAAACAAAAAATATAAACAGGTGGAAAACCAAATTAAAAAATGAAATAGTTTGCATAAATATCATGGTTTGCCCAATACCGGGTATGGTATTGGGTTACCGCTTTGTTTTCTTTTTTTATTTCATTTAGCAAATCATCAATTTTGTCTAATTTGTTGTTTCTTAGGTATGTATGGGGGTCTACATATGTAATTTCCATTTAAATTGTGATTGTTTTTGTTACATGTGTTAAATTTACAGAGTTTTTGATCATTACTGTCTTTTCATCTAGAGTTATAATTTCCAAATCTTTATTTGTTATAAGTTTACAATTTTGTTTTAATATACAATGAGTACTTTCTTTTAGTTTATATATTTATTTTTATTTTTATATTTATTTTCGTCGAATTGTATAGTTTTATTTTTATACGTGAACACTTCTTGTATTTTTTCATCTATTTCTTTGTTTTCCTTATTGGGTAATGGAACAGTTTTTCTTATTTTGGTTGTTATAAATATTTTTGGAATTTGTACTCCTAATATTAAATAGGAGTTATTATAGGTTGCTATTCCTATTTGCAAATACTTTAATTTGTTAAAATCGATATTATATTTTGTGATCTCGTTATTAGTTAAAATGTTTGGGTGAATTATTCCATACTTTGCAGAAACTACATTATCTTGAATTTGCTCTGTTTTACTTTTTAACAATTGAATTTTTATCATTTGTTGCATGTACATATGTTGTTTATAGTCTTCATTTTCCATTTTATTCATAATGTTAATGTTTTTTTCCATACACCCAGAAAAAAGTGCCTTCGAAACTAAAGGAAAAAATGTTTAGGCATTTTATTTCCATTAAGTTAAATTTTTGTGTGAAATAATAAAATTTACTTGTTTCAATAAAAAAATCCTAAACTGAAAGCAATTAGGAATAGTTCATTAACTAGAATAAGGCATGGAATTTTACTAATACTATTTTCTTCGCTGGGTATAAGAATTTACTACTGAACAAGAAAAATTAAATTCACTGATAACAAGCATTCGTAAAAATAAACAAAACCCGAACTACAGCCAAGTTTCGTCAAATTTAGTAAAATTTCTTATAAAATTCTTATAAATCTGACTTCCTTTACTATAGAAAGCTTGTCATACATACGAATAACACTTATGTTAGCATAGAAAAATATTTTAGTTCATTCGAACTAAGAAGTATTCAATCCTTTCACAACTTAAGGAAACACACTTGTTAGAATATAGAAAATTTTCCTATATTTCTGTTATCTACCTGGTATCGATACCTGTCATCGATGTAATCGATATTTTTGCGCGTGGGTTGTTTTTTTAGTTGCAATCGCGTTGTTATGGTATAAGGAGAGATTGTTAAAAAATAATATAATAAAATAATATAATAAATAACAAATAAAATATATAAAATATTTGTTTTTTTTAATTAGTGAGAAAATTTGTCGTTTTTTTCAAAATTATTGAACATAAATAACAAACAATAAGTCTATCAATGTTCGTGATGGTGTATAAAGAAAGAAAACTCCAACAGAATAGCAACCACTTCATTCGTCTTCATTTTTGAATCTTCAATTATCAGGTAACATTTGTAGTATAATAAAACGCACGACCGTTCAGCTCAACGTTCCATTTATTACTGACTTTTAGAAAAAGGTATGAGAGTAACTCTAGTGTATTTACATAAGTGTACAGAAAAAATAAAAAATACATAACATTGAAGCTTAGGACTATATACATACATAATGAAACTGACTACTCCTTATATATAATTACACGGGTAAAAGACAAAATGAAATATAAATAACATTGAAAAATAGAATTATAATTAGAGAGAAATACGAAAATAGAAATATAAAGAAATAATATGAAAATATATACACACATTTAGAGAGCCTAACATACATACTGCTACAACTCGACCATCCTGACAAATAAAGATCACCTGATCTTTCCTGCACAACCCCTTGGTCGACTACACCCTAGCCATGGTCGAATATTACCTACAGCCCATACTCCATTATATGGGATCCTCGATTGCTGGAATCCGTCCACATCCTGCAAAACATATCTGTCGTTCCCTAGCACCTTCGTCACCTTATAAGGTCCCTTAAACTTCGGTATCAACTTTCTGGAGGCACCCACAGTGGAATCAAAGTTCCTCACCATAACGTAGTCACCGACGGCGTAATTATTCGGTGGTCGTCTCTTCCTGTCAACATATCTCTTATTGTACTCCTGCACCCTCTTCTGTCTCGATGCGGCCTTCCGCCTAATGACATCGTGTCCTTCGCATCCAACATTACCCACTTCCTCAGCGAGAAACTCACCCAAAGAATCCACAATATGTCCCCTCTGACTGGTACCAAAAAGCATAACACTAGGATGGCGGCCTACTGTCCTGTGTACCGTATTGTTAAGAGCATGCTCAATTTTCTCTAGTGTATCACCCCAATAAATTCCCCTCTCAGGATCAACCATCTTCGCCAGCATAGGACCCAAACTCCTGTTCACACGTTCCACCTGGCCATTCGCTTGTGGAGAACCAGTTGCTACCTGAACATGCCGAATACCCATCCCATCTAGATACGCCTTGAACTCCGCCGAAGTAAAGGCAGTCCCTCTATCGCTAACAACGCATCGCGGTCGACTGTATGCCCTAAAATAATCACCCAAGTGACGAATAACCTCCCTTGTGGAAGTCGTCTTCGTCGGATATAATCGAACAAACTTCGTGCCCGCATCCACTACAACGAAAATATGACGCATCGAACGAGCCTTGTCAATTGGTCCAAAATGGTCAATGTGTATAATATCGAAAGGTTCCGTTGTCTTTGGGATATTGTGTAGAAATCCCTCCTCTCGCCCCTCCCTCGATGAGTATGCCATTCACTTGAGACAAGTTCCAATATGCTCTGTACATTTCCTCCGAATCGCTGGGAACCAATAACTGTTCGATATAAGTTCAACCATCTTGTCCGTCCCAACGTGTCCCATTTCATCATGGTACCTATACATCACATTACCTTCCATGATCTCCGGCACATAAAAGAGCAGCTTCCCTTCCGCCGACTTCCTATAAAGAACACCATTTCTCATCTCAAACATTGCCATTTGCCCCCTTCTCCAGATCATCCTTCAGTGCCCGCAACTTCGAATCTTTGTTCTGACATATTATCAAATTCTCCTCGAATGTATTGCTCTCAACCGCCATGACCACAGATGATCTACTTAAAGCATCAACATGCTGCATCCGAGTGCCAGATCTATGCTGCAAAGTATAATCGTAGTTCTGTAGTTCTAAGGCCCATCTCGCGATCCTCGGGTTCAATTCCTTCTTACTCAACGTCATTGTAAGTGAGTTACAATCAGTCACAATACGAAAACTCCTGCCCTGCAAGTATATACGAAATCTCTGCAACGCATTTATGATGGCCAATGTCTCCAGCTCAAAACTGTGGTACTTAGACTCGGCCTCAGTCGTTCTCTTGGAAAAATAGAAAACGGGGTGCAACTTCCCATCACTTTTTCTCTGGAACAAAACTGCTCCAAATCCCAAACTACTCGCATCGCAATGAAGCTCAGTCTCGTCCCTCGGGTCATAAAGAGCAAGAACCGGCGACTCCGTCAGCTTTCTCTTCAGTTTCTCAAAAGCATCCAACTCAGTTTTCCCAAACTCGAATGCCCTATCCTTCTTGGTCAAGTCGTGAAGGGGCTTGGCGATCTGAGAAAAATCCTTTACAAATCTTCTAAAGTAAGAACAAAGCCCCAAGAAGCTCCTAACTGAGTGCACATTCGTAGGCAAAGGAAATTCATTTACCGCCTTTAGTCCCGCCTCATCCGCCCTGACGCCATTCCCATCAATTCTGTAACCCAAGTACTTCACACTTGTCTGAAGGAACTCACATTTATCAAGTCTTAAGTCCAATCTATTTTCTACGAGTCTTGCAAAAACCTCCTCCAGTACCGCAAAATGTAGATCCAAATCCTCTGTCGCAATCATTATCGTCCATGTAAATAATGAGTTTCCCATCCCTGACCATATCGGCAAACACCTTATTGACGAATCTCTGGAAGACAGAAGGGGCGTTTCTCAGCCCAAAAGGCATCCGCAGAAACTCATACTGCCCCAAAGGAGTAACAAAAGATGTATACCTAATCGACTCATTCTCCACGAACACATGAAAAAACCCATTTCGCAAATCAAGTTTTGAAAAATAGCGCTTACCCACCATTCTGTCCAATAAGTCGTCTATCAATGGAATCGGATAGCTATCCTTCGCAGTCATCTTATTTAAAGTCCGATAGTCAACGCACATTCTCAATTCCCCCGTCTTCTTCCTAACCAAAACTATTGGGGAAACATACTCAGATTGACTTGGTCTAATATATCCCTTGTCCAAATAATCGTCTAAGATAACTTGCAACTTTTGCCTCTCGTCATACGATAACCTACGTGGATTAGAACTAAAACGCCTTGGCTTATCAAGAACAAGCCTAATCTCGCTTCTTACCTTTGGCTCCGATGGCCTTTGTGGTCTCACATAACGCTGTATGAACATATCGTTCAGTCTTCTCACACAACTACAACCAACATCCTCATTGACGTTCAATACAATTTCATCATCCAAACCGCAATCTATCGCCATTATCATATCCTCAAAATTCCTCTCATCGCCCTCAGTCACATGAACCCCCATCTCCAGCCCCAGGCCGGCCTTTCTAAGAAAATCTCGACCCAATAGTCCACCATATAACATCGCCTCATCATTGACAACAATCATCTCAAGTTCAATAATTTTATTTCGAAAATCAACATAAAAAATACACTTTCCATAAGTTTCAATTATAGAGCCATTCATCCCAAAAAGTGGTGTGTCGACATCCGTCAACTCTCCTAAGTCAAACCGTCCGTCTATATATGACTTCCTGATCAAACTCACTGGGCTCCCTGTATCCATTAAGCATTCCAAATAAAAAAAATTTTTTAAATTCTTATCGCTACATAACTTAATATAACTTACATATTCATTAATGTTGTTAGCCGCTGCCATTTTTCTCTCAGGACAAATTGCTACAAAATGGTCTTTGCTGCCACATCCATAGCACGTTCCTGGCTCTCTTTTAGGTTTTCTGCATTCGGCTGAATAGTGACCCATACAATTACAATTATAGCATCTTACTCTTTTCTCGTTATATCGCTTTGTTGTATCCACAGTAGTTTCTCCATTATTCAACGCAATTTTTGAGAAAGCCTGAAGTAAATTTGCCTTGTCTGTATAGCATTGTACATTTGCTTGCATTCGTAAATTTTTGTCTGGTATACCATCAATGAGGTAGTCTATCAATTCGCTCTCTTCCATTGCCAATACACTAGCCATAACTATTTTTTCATTATAATAGTCGAAGAAGCTTTCGCCTATCTGCCACTTTCGCTCTTCAAATTTACGACGAGCTACCAACTTATTTTCCTTTGTTCCAAAGAGATCACCCATTTCTCTTAAAACGGAGTCAATATTTGCTGTGACGTAATCTGCTTTGGAGTGTAGCCACATTTGTACTTTCCCCTTCACTTTACACATCAGTAATGCTTTTAGGGAGATTTCATCGACATCGTAAACAGCAGCAATGGTTTTGAATTGCGATATCCAAATCCCAGCATCAATCGTTCCATCGTAGTCTGGTTACAGCTCTTTCAAAATAGCAACAGACTTCGCATTGTTGTTGTTTTTCTTCATCGCACCACCCGTCATGAAGTCTACATTAATACTTCTGGTATACTCTTGTTGTCTCTTTAAAAATTCATTTTCTTTTTGCAGCAACTCCTTTTCTCTTTTTAATAGGTCTAGTTCTCTTCTCATTAGGTTTACTTCATATACACCACCAACGGCCATTCGTATGCCCTCATCGTTCATTTGTCTACTTTCATTTGTACCACCATCGTCAGCCTCTTGCACACGTGCAGTTCTTCGACCATCTCTCATTTGCCTATCCTCATTTGTCGCCTCATCTTCTCTTGATGAATTGCTACCATCAACTCTCATTTGTATACTCTCATTTGTCGGTTCACAAGCACTCATTTGTTTACTCTCATCAGACTTCATCTGTTTCATTTCAACCACCGCCAACATCGTTTGTGTTTCATTTGTGTTGTCAACCTCGGCACTCATTTTAGAATTTTCGTCCGCATCGATCATTTGTATCATGTTGTTGGTTTCTATTTGTAATTCGTTGCCTTTTTGAGTTGTTGTTTTTGTGCTGTCGCTGTCCTCCGTTGGGCAAGCGCCTCTGCCCTCAGCAGGTATTCTTGACAATCGCAAAATCAACTGACTTTTTGTGCCCGACGTTGCTATGCCCAGAGTACGGCACCATTCGCGCAACTGCTCTGCCGTGTATGACTTATCATTTAAATTTGAGTCCTCCATTTTTGGCAAACACACAAAAGAGAGAAAAAAAAATCGGTCTTTTTTTCAAATTATAGTCAGGAATATGAGCTCTATCCTACTTCTGAAGTTTGTAGTATAATAAAACGCACGACCGTTCAGCTCAACGTTCCATTTATTACTGACTTTTAGAAAAAGGTATGAGAGTAACACTAGTGTATTTACATAAGTGTACAGAAAAAATAAAAAATACATAACATTGAAGCTTAGGACTATATACATACATAATGAAACTGACTACTCCTTATATATAATTACACGGGTAAAAGACAAAATGAAATATAAATAACATTGAAAAATAGAATTATAATTAGAGAGAAATACGAAAATAGAAATATAAAGAAATAATATGAAAATATATACACACATTTAGAGAGCCTAACATACATACTGCTACACATTCATACAGTGACGCTAACCTTTGGTGAAAAAATTGGTTTATGATTTTTTATATATGAAATTGTAAAAGGAGGACAAAATCGTTACGCAGCATCTTATTAAAAGTGAAAGGAACAAGAAGAAAAAAACCATTACGTTTTGCAGCTGGTAACATTACATGGAAATTGGAAATAGTGGGATAATAAACTAATATTTCAAGATCAGAGATTCGTCATTCAACCATCGAACGGAACGGACGGATTAGCGGATTAACTCATCGTATTAAGTATCTACTACGAATTTCAAGTGTGGTGGGATATTAAGCGACCATGCACTGAAATTCAAAGTCATCCACTGGGTTGCTAACTTCAGGGCCCAATGGAGGGTATCGACTGGATTTATAAATTTGGGGAATGACCAAGAGTTAGTCCCAATTAGACCTGTAGACGGGTCGACAGGTGGCGACACTTTGACAAGTCGAACCTATTCTAAGGTAACGACATCAAAAGGAGGTAATCCCTCATATATATCGTATATATTTTAAAATTATTCATATATCTAGTGAATAATTGAGTGTTACGCATTTATATTAGTGCATTTATATAGTGTGAATCAGTGTCTATTCGAGATAAGTCGAGTTATTTGCGCTTGTGTGCGATTTTCGTTGTTTTTTGGTGATTCTAACTTTAGTCTCCCAGTGAGTTATACTTTATTTACGTTGTATTGTTTTTGCTTTGTTTTCTTCATTTTGGTTTTGCTTTATTCCCCGTGATATATACAGAATCTGAAGCATATTTTTAGGATCTGACGTAATATTAGTACGGATATTTTACGCGTATTATACACGACATATAAGGCATATTTTTAGGATCTAAATTAATATTGGTTGAAATTCTCTATTTTCCTCAATTTTCGAAGTTTACTGTGAGGCGCTTGTTTCAAATGGAGTGTAGCTTTGCTAATTGCAAGGTATCAAATGTAAATGAACGTTTTATACCTTGCTGGTTATGTGAAGGTACATCTCATTTTAAGTGTGCTGGATTTAATGGAAAGGATTACGATAAGATTACTGATGTCTCAAGTGGATTACGTTGGTCATGCATTAATTGTAGAAAAATTGATGTTGATTTTTATAGATTGTATAGGGAATCGAAGAAAGGGTTCTCGCAGATTTCTCTTGATTTATCATCTATTCTTACGAGATTTAGGAATTTTGAGAAGACATTTTCTGATTTGAAATGGCCTGACCATCTCTTGGCGTCTCCCCAAAGTAAGAGGAAGAAGCCCTCATCTTTTTCTGCCCCATCTGACGAGAATATTCACTCGCTCGAGTCGCGTGACTTGCTCGGGTCTTTCCTTTCTCCTACATCCCTTGTACAGGTTACACTTTCATTGCCTAGCGCTCGCGACACCACTGTTGTGCCCTCGCCGAAGACTCCTTCTATTAACGAATGTGTATCTGGTCGGGATCTTGATTCCCACACACGGACTTCCTTAATTCCTACCAATTCTCACTCTTCAGCATTTGTAACTCGCCCGGTTAATATACCCTCTCCGGGTAGCCATTGTACTCCTTTAGCTGATTTGAATGTGAGTGGCCCCAGCAATCAACTACACAAGTTAGTTGTTGCTCCCCCGCGTAGATCAGTCTTTATTTCTAGACTTTCGTCTGTTACATCTGAGTCTGATATTATTTCCTACATTCGTTCTAAAGGTGTTATATTTAATGAAAAGGATTGTAATGTGTTTAAATTTAATTTTAATTCTCCCAGGGATATCGCATCGTTTAAAATTACCGTTCCACAATTATTGTTTGATACTATTCTTGCTGGTGAGTTTTGGCCCTCAGGTGTTTTGGTAAAGGAATTCATTAAGAAAATTACTTTTTCCCGTAGAGTTTGTGAACAGACTGAGTACTATATTGGGAACTATAAGCTGGAAAATGTGTTGAGATTTAATGATTTAGGCATTTTGTTTGATTCCAGGCTTGAATTCGGTCGTCATATTGAGTAATGTGTGAATAAGGCTAAGGGTGTTTTGGGTTTCATTAAGAGATGGTCCAAGGAATTTGTTGACCCTTATTTGACGAAAAGGCTCTTTACGACTCTGGTTAGGCCGATATTGGAGTATGCGTGTGTTGTCTGGTCACCAAGTTATCGCTATTCTATTGATCGTGTTGAATCTGTCCAGAAGCATTTTCTTATTTTTGCTTTGGCTGGAATAATTTATACGACTTGCCTCCTTATTCTAGCCGTCTTTTATTAATTGATCTTCCTTCTCCTGAGCGTAGAAGGTTCATGCATGGTATTGTATTTCTCACTAATCTTATTAATGGAGATATTGATTCGCACTACCTAACCTCGAAAATTTGCTATAATGTTCCTAATCGTTTAACAAGGAACTTTGTACTCTTAAATACCGACTTTTGTAGACATAACTATGAATTATTTAATCCGCTTAACGTTTTGTGTAGAAACTATAACTCGGTGTATACATTGCTCTCGTTATCTGAATCGATGTCTGCCATAAAGGAAACTATACTTAAGTTGGACAATAAGGTTGCTGAACCAAGGGTTGTTGCCTTCTAATTTTTCAGGTAGATTGCTATACATTTGAGTCTGACTGCGGGAGTCCCTATTGTCTTGCGGTGGCCCCTACTGACCTAAAGGCTCAGGGGGTCCTTTCTGGCCAATTTTCAAACACACGATGCGCTCATACTCTGACATCTGGAATTTTTAGCCTTGTTTGGCTCAGCGGGGTATTGGGGTAACTTCTGACCAATCTGTTGATATATGTTGAACCTTTATGGAGTTCCGCGGAGCCCCTACTGGCTCAACGGGGTCCCTACTGACCCATCTCGAATAACTAACTTAGGAGTCCCTTCTGACTCGCTGTTGTCCTTACTGACCTATAGGGTCCCTTCTGGCCCACTTGGAATATAGAAGTGTATTTAATTGAATTGAAATGTTATATTTTGTAATGTCCCGGCTGCTACTAGCCGTGTAAATAAATAAATAAAAAAATAAATAAACAAAACGATTCCTTAAAATGGGCTCAAGGAATTCTTGAAGCTGGAAAAAGGGAACGATCACCGGATGCGCTGCCATCCTCCAAAAGGGTTCAAAGATCGTTTGCCTCAGTTGCTAAAGACAGCCTTGTGATGGAGCATTGGACGGTATGTTTCCAAAGCAAAAAAAGGGGGAATTGAGAATGCTCTGTCTGGCGTCTACTCACAGGTGCTGGAAACGTTTCCCGGGCCAGATCCTCGACACCAAGGGCTGGTTGGTATCAAGCTAGTCGCATTTGAGGACCAGAGGTCTATAGAATGTTTTAAAGCTGCTGTGATACTAATAGGCGAAGTTTGGGAAGGAGCTAGTCGAGAAGAAAGACATACCGGCTAGACCAAGAGCACATGCGTGGATACTTGCAAACCCTCCTGACCCTGAATCTATTTTAAATAGACTGAAACAATGCAATCCAGATCTTCCAATAGCTGATTGGAAGGTTGGCCGTTTGGATGAAGTGGATGGACCAAGACGGCATGCAGTGTTTCTGTATCTGCGCTGGCGAATAGAGTGTTGGTCGATGTTGAGAATTGGGTGACTTTGAATGGACTTGTTGTTAATTCATCTAAGAGCAAAGCTATGTGTTTTTTTTACTGGTCGGGGTGTTCAACGCGAGCCAGAGATAGTTTTTGGTGGTGTAAGAATTGGTATTGTTGATGAGATGAAGTGTTTGGGAGTAGTTCTTGATGGTCGTCTTGATTTCGGTGCTCACATCAACTGTATTAGGTCCAGGATTATTTTCATGCTTCGTAGATTGTATTCCTTAAACACCTTTTTGCCGCGCCACGTGCGGGAGCGTTGATGTCACATATTTATTACTGTCTAGAGGTAGTCTCCGGAACGTACAATACCAATTTAGTCAGGATTGAGCGTACGTTTAATATGATCGTTCGATATGTCTTCGGTATAAGGCGGCGCGAAAGTATCTCAGGTTATGCGATTCGGTTTTTGGGATTTCCATTTAGATTTATATATGACGTACGAGTGTTGGTGTTATTCTATCGAATTGTGATTGAGAGACAAGTTTATTTTTTTCCAGGACTGCTAGGAATCCCCATATGGTAACCCAATTTTACGAACGTTCTTTTCTGGTGAGGATGATTCGTGCTTGGAATCGTCTTTCCCTCGAATTAAGAAACTTCTCATATTCTGTTCCTATGTTTAGACACAAGCTCACTTCATATTTTTTAACTCTCTGATAACAATTCGTTTTATGATGATCTAACATTTTAAAATCCGTGCCGCTAGGGCTATGGATATTTGTAAACATTTACATTTTTTGTGTTTTAAATATATGGCTGGGGAGCCACGTTATTTGTACATTGCTGAAGAAAATAATTGGATTATAAACTACTTGTATACTATTTGTAATAATGTTTATTGGCCTTGAAGGCTTTATATTACAATAAAGAAATAAATAAAATAAATAAATAAAAACGATCAGCTAAAGGAATGGACAAGCCTCTGTCTGAATCAGAAATAAGCGTATCCTCTTGCGAAGTCGAGGGAGATACCAAAGATGCAGACATGGATAGACACCGTATGCGAGAGGAGGTTTCTACTGCCTCAAAACTCACCAAAGTTGAACCTATGGTTATTGCGAGAGTCCCAGAGATCTCTGAAGAGGACATTCTTGATGACTCGATTGAAACGGCTAATGTGACGGTTGTTGAAAATCTCGATGGTCCTACGGATCCTCCAAATAAATCTTCACCATTGTAAGGCTGCATGCTGCCTTAAAAGTTCTCCTGATGAAAGGGGACATAGATATAGTTCTTATTCAAGAACAATATGCTTATAGAAACAAAATATGTGAATTAAGTACTCCGGGGTTCAAACTATTGCAGTATACTGGTAATGATGTAAATCGAGCCTGTATAATTGTTAAAAACGAGCTCAACTTGTTTCTGCTTCCTTCAATGAGCAATACTGACACTGTCGTTGCCAGTTTAGAAACAGCCAAATGCAAATATTGGGTATCTTCGGTCTCACATGGGACATGATAGGGAGATGCCACCATGCGCCGTTAACACATTAGTTGAGGAGTCATTGAAAACAAAAACAAAACTCATTATGGGATGCGATGCAAATGCGCATCATAGTATATGGGGAAGTAGTGATACTAATGCAAGGCGAGAGTCGCTAATAGAGTTTATTTTGCGTACTAATCTGGTAGTTTGCAACAAGGGAGATGCCCCAACCTTTGTCACTAAAAACAGGCAAGAGGTTTTGGACGTCACCTTGGCCTCGCAAGAACTGAATGAAATGATATCTGAGTGGCAGGTTTTAAATGAACACAGCTTCTCAGATCATCGCTACATCAGTTTCAAATTTGATGTTTATACCACCAAGACCATATTTCCACCAAATGTTAGGAAAGCTGATTGGAATAGGTACAGGGAATCGTTCAATATGATGATACCAGAAATACCAGAGACAAATATGAGCACTGTGCAAGATATCGAACACGCAGTGGAGAGGATTACTAAGGCCTTCAACATCTCACTGAAAGCTGCATGCCCTAGAGGGAAGCCAAGGGGGAAAAATCGATCACCATGGTGGTCTACGGAGTTAGGTAGGGTTAAAGTGGCAGCCCGATTAAGATTCAGGCTCACTTAGACTATTCAGTCCATTGCGATACCACAGTACCTAAAAGTACCTATTACATATGGGCACTTCTAGTTTTAACCGCTGAACCTTCTCGATTATTTTCTTCTGTTGAACCAACCAGATTTTTCCAAAAACATTAGCAGACTGCTTAAGTTAACGTTTTCCAGGTCCGCCAGTAATCTGAAGCTATATGCCCCTAAAATTTGCTTACGCCTTACACAAAATGCAGGACACTCACACAAGAGGTGTTTTTTTGTCTTTATTACAGGAGAATATTATTATTTATTTAAGTTTATTTCAGAACATAATATCAAATTTCGTAGTGCCCCAGCGCCTTATAGACATTCTAGGGGCGAGTTGGCAATGAGTGTTACAACAATAAATATATATTATACAATTTGTAGTTTTTCAGATATTACAGTTCATTTACTTTCCAGTTGTTAAATTACATTAGAAGCATTTCAATATTTTGAAGAAGATATTGTCTTAAATGTTTTTTTAATTTTTTTTAAAAGAGGATATTGTACATATTGACTCCAGATGAAAAGGCATCTGATTATATTTTATTCTTTATTGATTCCTTTTCCTCCGCATCATGACATCTCATACAATAGTCATTATACTTCGCACCAATAGTTTTTGCAAAATCGCCTATCAGGCAGCGACCCGTTATAGCAGATATCAGGAGTGATATCTGGCGTCTCGAGAACACTAGCATATCTAGTGTGCGGTTTAAGTTTAAGTGGGGCCATATTTGCTTGGTGTCGTTACAACCCTTGCAATTCTCCCATCGAACATTTGCCATCATGACAGCCTTCTCACGCAGTAAGAGCTTGCAGTTAGCCAGGGGCATACCAACAGATTCTAGTTCCCCTGGAATATGTAAGGTAGTTCCTAGCCTTGCTAGCTCATCTGCTTCGCAGTTCCCCGGTATGTTTCTATGGCCAGGCACCCATATTAGGTGAATATTGTACTGCTCAGCCATCTCATTGAGAGATTTGCGGCAGTCGATGGCCGTTTTCGAGTTGAGGAACACAGAGTCCAAGGATTTTATTGCAGGTTGACTGTCTGAGTATATAATAATGCCAATATTGCTTGGAGCATTACTTCTCAGCCAATTCACCACTTCTCTTATTGCTAACATTTCAGACTGAAAAACACTACAGTGATCAGGTAATCTTTACCTATTCGAAGTTCCAGATCGTTAGGATATACTCCGAAACTCACTTGTCCATCCAATTTGGAGCCATCAGTGTAGAAATCTATATATCTTTTATTCCCCGGGGTCCGTGTACACCACGCCTCACTGTTGGGAATTAGAGTCTCAAACTTTTTGTCGAAAAGTGGACTCGCCAAAGTGTAATCCACTACGTTAGGCACATCTGGCATTATTTTGAGGACCGAACTGTGACCGTAACTTTTTTCCGACCACAGCGATAGCTCGCGCAACCGCACAGCCGTTGTTGCAGCTGACTGTTTGGCCAAAATGTCTAAAGGCAATAGATGCAGTATGACATTAAGGGAATTTGTTCCTGTCTTGCTGAATGCACCTGAGATACACAAGCACGCCGTACGCTGAACTTTGTCTAAACTTGGCGGCTGGCGAAGGCCGGCCACCAGACTACAACACCATATAGCATTATAGGTCTAACCACTGCCGTGTATAGCCAATGCACAATTTTTGGTTTTAGTCCCCACTTTTTCCTTATTGCCTTTTTGCACGAGTATAAAGCTACCGTTGCTTTCCTCGCCCTTTCTTCAATATTAAGCTTAAAGTTCAGCTTCCTGTCCAAAATAACACCAAGGTATTTTGCACACTCACTAAAGGGAATTTCAATACCCCCTTGCGATCCTTGCAGTACATGACTAGTTCTGTCTTTGCAGGATTTACCCCAAGACCATTATCTTTCGCCCATTTCTCTGTCATCCGGAGGGCTCTCTGTATAATATCTCTAACTGTTGATGGGAATTTTCCCCTAACTGCTAGCGCCACATCATCTGCGTATGCCACCACTTGTATCCTTTCTTTTTCTAGGGAAACCAGAAGGTTGTTTAGCAACATTCCATGTTGTCGTTTCGAGAGCAAACTTGAATCGACGCTAGTTCTAAGATAAACATCTATCATCCTCTCCAGAGTCTTAAGTAGGAACGATGATAACCTGATTGGTCGGAAATCCTTCGCATTCGGGTGAGAGGCTTTTCCCGCTTTAGGTATGAAAACGACTTTTGATTCCCTCCACTTGTAATGGTATCAATTTTTGTTTGGTTTGATGTAGTGTTGTTGTGGAATATTATACGTTGTTGTTTATGTTTTAGCCTGCCTAATAAGGTGCCGGCGCTCAAAAACGCCACTTGACAAAAATGTTAATTTTGTTATTGCAGGCACAATTGAGTGCCACAGCAATTTAAGTAAATTTTTTTTTGAAGTGCCTGTTTTAGGCTTAGAAACTTGAATGTTGCTTTATTTGAAATTTGATGATCTTTTATACTAAGATAACGACATTTCTAATTCTATTTTCTTTTTTCCAACATATCCTTAAAAATAAACAACAATCCTTACATCTAAACATATGTTATATTATTTATTACTAAACAGCTGTTTGATAATCCAAGTATCCCATTCATCATTTTTGGAGAAATTTAATAAGAATTCGTTAACTACCCTATGATTTCTTTCTATCGAACCTAAAGTTTCATGCAAACCTAAAGTTTCACAAACTACATACCTCTGCCATTAATTGATTGGTAAATTCAGTGCCCTTATCAGCTTTCAAAACTTTGAAATTCCCATAAATAAGTATGAAGTGTTCGACTAACGTTCTTGCTACAATTTTCGCTTCCTTTGATTCCATTGGAATCGCTACAATATATTTTGTCAAATCACATTGAATCGTGAGAATATACCGATAATGATTCGATAACCTTAACGGTCCTACTGTATCAATGGAAACAGTTTCAAAACTTGTTGTTGGTGTATTGGTCTGTGTAAATTGTTCTTTCGTGTGTCTCGTTTGTTTATTCATTTTGCATTGCGGGCAATTTATGACAGCTCTTTATCATCTTATACATATTTTTTCATATATATCTTTGTTTAATTTTTAGTCTCTTTTTTCTGACCCCTAAGTGTCCTCCATGTGTCGAGTTATGAAACTCATCTATTAGTTTCAGCTGTGTATCTTTACAATGTATTTTTGGTTCATCGTATATTAAAATTTTCAAATCCGTTTTCATATGTTTCTGCATTTTCGTAAATATTATTTTAAATTCATCCATGACCATGGTTTCATTATCATTTCTGTTCAGAGCTAATTCGCGTATCTTATGATCACGCATCAATAACGTCAGCTTCTCCAAACTCACTCGTATGCTAGATGGATTATCGCTGCATCTTACTATAATTTCATACTTTCCAACTTCTATCCGTGTTTTTCCATTTTCCTCTAGAGGTACAAATTTAAGTCTCATCAAGTTTTTTATATCCGCTACAGAAGTACACTCCCAAATATAAAGTTGATCAGGCTTTAATATCGTGGTACTTGCTGCAGTATTCATATCAGTGTTTTTCTCATGTGCAGTTCTCCTCTGCATGCTTCTTGTGATAGCTAATATCTTTCTTTTATGCTCAGCCTTATCAGGAATCATAGCTTTTAGTGCGTCAATTTTTAATACTATTCTAGATAACGCATCAGCATTTGTGTTCATTTTTCCTTTCTTGTAAATTATTTCAAAATCGTAATCGCTCAAATCCATTCTTATCCGTGTCATTTTTGACGATAGATTACTGTGCGTAAAAAGGGATACCAATGGCCTGTGATCTGTGACCACATAGAACCTTCTGCCATATAAATAGGGTCTAAAGAAATTTATTCCCCAATGAATGGCCAACAATTCCTTTTCGATGATTGGTTTGTTCAAATCGTGTTTCTGCAGTGTAGCACTTGCATATGATATTGTGACAATGGACTGAATAGTCTAAGTGAGCCTGAAATTTAATCGGGCTGCCACTTTAACCTATATGATATTGGTAAATCTGCACCAATCTCCCCTTGGGAAAGAACAGCGCCAAGTGCATAGTTGGATGCATCTGTAGTTAAAATAAATGGTCTCGTAAAATCCGGGTATTTAAGAATTTCTGGTTGTAAAAGCCTTTGCTTCAGTGTATCAAATGCATTCTGACATTTCTCGCTCCACAAAAATTGATTATCCTTTTTCAGAAGTGCATTGAGGGGTCTAGCTATATCGGCAAAATGTGGAATAAATCTGCGGTAATAGTTGCAAAACGCTACAAATCTTCTTACTTCATCTGCATTTATTGGTATGGGATAATTTTTTATTGCTTCATCCTTCGCAGGGTCCGTTTTCACGCCTTTATCAGTTATTAAATTGCCCAAATAAATTACCTCAGGCTTAAGAAAGCTACATTTATTAGCATTAAGCTTTAAGTTGAACTTCCGCAACCGTTGAAACACGTTTCTTAAATTGGAATTGTGATGCTTTAAGCTACATCCAAAAACTATTATCTCATCAACATAGAGAAAACCTGATTCATCCAATCCGCTTAAAGCAATCGTCAGCATTCTCTGAAAGCTGTTGGACGAAATTTTTAATCCAAATGGCAAGAGTTTAAATTGGAAATGCCCATTCCCTGTCAAAAAAGCCGTAAGTGGTCTGGAATCCTTGTGCAGACCTATCTGGTGAAAAGAACTCGTCATGTCCAGTGTTGAGAAATATTTTGCTCTGCCGAGTCTATCGAACACATCCTCAATTCGTGTCAATGGAAATTTATCATTCACGATCTTGTTATTAAGCTTTCTGAAATCCACTACCAGACGCCATTTCTTTGTTCCATCTGTAGATTTTTTCGGAACTACCAGCAATGGTGAATTATAAGGGCTGGTGGAATCTTCAATGATGTCATCATTCCTCATTTGCTCGACTTGCTTATTTATTTCATCCATCTGTGTGTGGGGAAGGTTAGGTTAGGTTAAAGTGGCACCCCGATTAAGATTCAGGCTCACTTACGGCCATTTTCATGTATCTCTGTTAGACTTTAACTCCCAGTTAACAGAAAGTAAAATCGAAATATCTTCTCTCCGGTTAACTTTAACTGAAAAATGTTTAGCAGTTAAGTTCCTAACTGGGATATGGAATATATAGACAAGATGACAAATATGTCCATAGTACGGTTTAAAAGTTCGTTAGCTAACGTGGCACTAATGGAGCTTCCTGAAAATGGGGGTTAGACTATTCAGTCCATTGTGATACCACATTAACTAAAAATACCAACCAGATTGTTCCAAAAACATTAGCAGACTGCTTAAGTTAACGTTTTCCAGATCCGCCAGTAATCTGAAGCTATATGCTCCTAAAAGTTGCTTGCGCTTTACACAAAATGCAGGACACTCACACAAGAGGAGTTTAATTGATTCTTTTTCCTCCGCATCATGACAGCTCATACAATAGTCATTATACTTCGCGCCAATAGTTTTTGCAAAATCACCTATCAGGCAGCGACCCGTTATAGCAGATATCAGGAGTGATATCTGATGTGTCGAGAACATTAGCATATCTAGTGTGCGGTTTAAGTTGAAATGGGGCCATATTTGCTTGGTGTCGTTACAACCCTTGCAATTCTCCCATCGAACATTTGCCATCATAACAGCCTTCTCACGCAGTATGGGCTTGCAGGTAGCTAGGGGCATACCAACAAATTCCAGTTCCCCTGGAATTTGTAAGGTAGTCCCTAGCCTTGCCAACTCATCCGCTTCGCAGTTCCCCGGTATGTTCCTATGGCCAGGCACCCATATTAGGTGAATATTGTACTGCTCAGACATCTCATTGAGAGATTTGTGGCAGTCGATGGCCGTTTTCGAGTTGAGGAACACAGAGTCCAAGGATTTTATTGCAGGTTGACTGTCTGAGTATATATTAATGCCCACATTTTTTGGAACATTACTTCTCAGCCAATTCGCCACATCTCTTATTGCTAATATTTCAGCCTGAAAAACACTAGAGTGATTAGGTAATCTTTTCGCTATTCGAAGTTCCAGATCATTAGAAAATACTCCAAAACCCAATTGTCCATCCAATTTGGAGCCATCAGTGTAGAAATCTATATATTCTTTATTCCCCGGGGTCTGTGTGCACCACGCCTCACTGTTGGGGGTTAGAGTCTCAAACTTTTTGTCGAAAAGTGGACTCGCCAAAGTGTAATCCACTATGTTAGGCACATCTGGCATTATTTTGAGGACCGAACTTTGACCGTAACTTTTTTCCGACGACAGCGATAGCTCGCGCAACCGCACAGCCGTTGTTGCAGCTGACTGTTTGGCCAAAATGTCTAAAGGCAATAGATGCAGGCAAAGGCAATAGATGACATTAAGGGAATTTGTTCCTGTCTTGCTGAATGCGCCTGAGATACACAAACACGTCATACGCTGAACTTTGTCTAAACTTGTTGGCTGGTGAAGTGCCGACCACCAGACTACAACACCATATACCATTATAGGTCTAACCACTGCCGTGTACAGCCAATGCACAATTTTTGGTTTTAGTCCCCACTTTTTTCCTATTCCTTTTTGCACGAGTACAAAGCTACCGTTGCTTTTCTCGCCCTTTCTTCAATATTAAGCTTAAAGTTCAGCTTCCTGTCCAAAATAACGCCAAGGTATTTTGCACACTCACCAAAGGGAATTTCAATACCCCTAAGGAAGTAGGCCTAACCGTGGGAGTTTTGCGATCTTTGCAGTACATGACTAATTCTGTCTTCGCAGGATTTACCCCAAGACCATTGTCTTTCGCCCATTTCTCAGTCATCCGGAGGGCCCTCTGAATAATATCTCTGATTGTGGATGGGAATTTTCCCCTGACTGCCAGAGCCACATCATCTGCGTATGCCACCACTTTTATCCTTTCTTTCTCTAAGGTAACCAGAAGGTTATTTATAGCAACATTCCAAAGAAGAGGTGATAGAACTCCTCCTTGGGGAGTGCCTCTGTTAACATACCTTTGTATGTTTGCTTGTCCTTGTGTGGCTGAAATACGTCTCTTCATTAGCAGTTCGTCTAACAGCCTGAGTATACATGGATCACCATTCAGAGTTGTCAGTCCATTTAATATTGAGCTCGAATGGACATTATTGAACGCCCCTTCGATGTCTAGAAACGCAACGATTGTGTATTCTTTTACAGATAGTGAGCTTTCAATAAAGCTGACTGGTTCATGTAATGCGGTCTCAGTAGACCTTCCCTTCGAGTATGCATGCTGTCGTTTCGAGAACAAACTTGAATCGATGCTAGTTCTAAGATAATTATCTATCATCCTCTCCAGAATCTTAAGTAGGAATGAGGATAAGCTGATTGGTCGGAAATCCTTCGCCCTCGAGTGAGAGGCTTTTCCCGCTTTAGGTATGAAAACGACTTTTGTTTCCCTCCACTTTCCTGGGATATATGATAAGTTGATACATTCTTTATATATCGCCGACAACCAGGGGATAATTTTGTCAGTTACTGCTTGTAACTTCGCCGGAGTAATTCCATCAGGTCCGGGGGATTTGAATGGTCCAAAGCTATTTAGCGCCCATCTTATTCTAGTTTCCGATACAATTTCTTCGACAGGAAACGACCGCTGAGCAACTGTGGCACCGCCAGTACATGGTTCAACCGTCTGATTTCCAGGAAAATGTGTGTCCAATAGTACCTCCAGCGTCTCCTCACTGGACGTTGTCCAATTGCCCTCCGATGTTTTATTGAAACCTTGAGCGGAGTTGGTGGATGCTAGAACCTTCCGTAGTCTGGAAGCCTCGGACGTATTCTCAATTCTGCTGCAGTAATCATTCCAAGAGTTATGCTGAGCCTTTCTCAGTTCTCGCTTGTATCCTCTCAGATTCTTCTTGTAAGCGTCCCAATCCTCAGGGGCTCTGGTGGACTTTGCCTTGTTAAAGAGCTTCCTGCAGGATTTCCTCATATTACATAATTCCGTAGACCACCATGGTGGTCGATTTTCCCGCCTTGGCTTCCCTCTAGGGCATGCAGCTTTCAGTGAGATGTTGAAGGCCTTAGTAATCCGCTCCACTGCGTGTTCGATAACTTGCACAGTGCTCATATTTGTCTGGTATTTCCGGTATCATCATATTGAACGATTCCCTATACATATTCCAGTCAGCTTTCCTAACATTTGGTGGAAATATGGTCTTGGTGGAATGAACATCAAATTTGAAACTGATGTAGCGATGATCTGAGAAGCTGTGTTCACTTAAAACCTGCCACTCAGATATCATTTCATTCAGTTCTTGCGAGGCCAAGGTGACGTCCGAAACATCTTGCCTGTTTTTAGTAACAAAGGTTGGGGCATTTCCCTTATTGCAAACTACCAAATTAGTACGCAAAATAAACTCTAGGAGTGACTCCTCTTGTATTAATGTCACCACTTCCCCATATACTATGATGTGCATTTGCATCGCATCCCATAATGAGTTTTGTCTTTGTTTTCAATGACTCCTCAACTAAGGTGTTAACGGCACATGGAGGCATCTCCCTATCATGTCCCATGTAGACCGAAGATACCCAATATTTGCATTTGGCTATTTCTAAACTGGCAACGACAGTGTCAGTATTGCACATTGAAGGAAGCAGAAACAAGTTGAGCTCGTTTATAGCAATTATACAGGCTCGATTTACATCATTACCAGTACACTGCAATAGTTTGAACCCCGGAGTACTTAATTCACATATTTTGTTTCTATAAACATATGGTTCTTGAATAAAAAGTATATCTCTGTCCCCTTTCATCAGGAGAACTTTTAAGGCAGCACATGCAGGCTGCAATGGTGAAGGTTTATCTGGAGGATCCGTAGGACCATCGAGATTTTCAACAACCGTCACATCAGCCGTTTCAATCGAGTCATTAAGAATGTCCTCTTCAGAGAACTCGGTGACTCTCGCAGTAACCATAGGTTCAAGTTTGGCGAGTTTTGTGGCAGTAGAAACCTCCTCTCGCATACGGTGTCTATCCAAGTCTGCATCTTTGGTATCTCCCTCGACTTCGAAAGAAGATCCGCTTATTTCTGATTCAGACAGAGGCTTGTCGATTTCCGAATCCTTAAGCTGATCGTGTTTATATACCTTCATTTGTATATAATGAAAGCCATAACATACACGGCCCTAAGATTTTGCTATATGTGGCAAAGACTGAGTGTTCAATATAAACACTGCATGCCGTCTTGGTCCATCCACTTCATCCAAACGGCCAACCTTCCAATCAGCTGTTGGAAGATCTGGATTGCATTGTTTCAGTCTATTTAAAATAGATTCAGGGTCAGAAGGGTTTGCAGGTATCCACGCATGTGCTCAAGGTCTAGCCGGTATGTCTTCTCGACTAACTCTAGAGCAGCTCCTTCCCAAACTTCACCAATTAGTATCAAAGCAGCTTTAAAACATTCTATAGACCTCTGGTCCTCAAATGCGACTAGCTTAAATCGTCCAACCAGCCTCGTGGTGTCGAGGATCTGGGCCGGGAACCTTTTTCAGCAACTGTGAGTAGACGCCATACAAAGCATTCTCAATTTCCCCCCATTTTTTGCTTTGGAACCATACCGTCCAATGCTCCTTTATTAATGATAGCCATCACAAGGCTGTCTTTAGCAACTGAGGCAAACGATCGTTGATCCCTTTTGGAGGATGGCAGCTCATCCGGTGATCGTTCCCTTTTTCCAGCCTCAAGAATTCCTTGAGCCCATTTTAAGGAATCGCTTTGTAGCCGACAACGTGCTTGGGTCGACTGATCCTAATTTCTTTAGAATAAACAAAGCATTTCTGCGTTCCTTGAATCTCTTTCGTGAGGGGTTACCTCCTTTTGATGCCGTTACCTTCGAAAAGGTTCGACTTGTCAGAGTGTCGCCACCTGTCGACCCGTCTACAGGCCGACTAAATGGGCCTAACTCTTGGTCATTGCCCAAATTTATAACTCCAGTCGATACCCGTCCACTGGGCCCTGAAGTTAGCAACCCAGTGGATGACTTTGAATTTCGCTGCATGGTGGCTTAATATCCCACCACACGTGAAATTCGTAGTAGGTACTTATTACGATGATTTCATCCGCTATTAAAAAACACGTCCGTTCCGTTCGACAGTTGAATGGGGATATCGTCTACGGAGTTAAGTAATATGAGGAAATCCTACAGGAAGCTCTTTAACAAAGCAAAGTCCACCAGAGCTCCTGAGGATTGGGACGCTTACAGGAAGAATCTGAGAGGATACAAGAACTGAGAAAGGCTCAGCATAACTCTTGGAATGATTACTGCAGCGGTATTGAGAATACGTCCGAGGCTTCCAGACTACGGAAGGTTCTAGCATCCACCAACTCTGCTCCAGGTTTCATTAAAACACCGGAGGGCAATTGGACAACGTCCAGTGAGGAGACGCTGGAGGAACTATTGGACACACATTTTCCTGGAAATCAGACGGTTGAACCATGTACTGGCGGTGCCACAGTTGCTCAGCGGTCGTTTCCTGTCGAGGAAATTGCATCGGAATCTAGAATAAGATGGGCGTTAAATGGCTTTGGACCATTCAAATCCCCCGGACCTGATGGAATTACTCCGGCGGAGTTACAGGCAGTGGCTGAAAGAATTATCCCCTGGTTGACGGTGATATATAAACAATGTGTAAACTTAGCATATATTCCAGAAAAGTGGAGGGAAACAAAAGTCGTCTTCATACCTAAAGCAGGAAAAGCCTCTCACTCGAGTGCGAAGGATTTCCGACCAATCAGCTTATCCTCATTCCTACTTAAGACCCTGGAGAGGATGATAGACACGTATCTTAGAACTAGCGTGGATTCAAGTTTGCTCTCGAAACGACAGCATGCATACTCGAAGGGCAGGTCTACTGAGACCGCATTGCATGAACTGGTCAGCTTTATTGAAAGCTCACTATCTGTCAAAGAATACACAATCGTGGCGTTTCTAGACATCGAAGGGGCGTTCAATAATGTCCATCCGAGCTCGATATTAAATGGACTGACAACTCTGAATGTTGATCCAGGTATACTTAGGCTGTTAGACGAACTGCTAATAAAGAGACGTATTTCAGCCACACTAGGGCAAGCAAACATACAAAGGTGTGTGAACAGAGGCACTCCTCAAGGAGGAGTTCTATCACCTCTTCTTTGGAATGTTGCTATAAACAACCTTCTGGTTTCTCTAGAAAAAGAAAGGATAAAAGTGGTGGCATACGCAGATGATGTAGCTCTGGCAGTCAGGGGAAATTCCCATCCACAATCAGAGATATTATACAGAGAGCTCTCCGGATGACTGAGAAATGGGCGAAAGAGAATGGTCTTGGGGTAAATCCTGCAAAGACAGAACTAGTCATGTACTGCAAAGATCGCAAAACTTCCAAGGTTAGGCTCATTTCCTTACGGGGTATTGAAATTCCCTTTGGTGAGTGTGCAAAATACCTTGGCGTTATTTTGGACAGGAAGCTGAACTTTAAACTTAATATTGAAGAAAGGGCGAGAAAAGCAACGGTAGCTTTGTACTCGTGCAAAATGGCAATAGGAAAAAAGTGGGGACTAAAACCAAAAATTATGCATTGGCTATACACGGCAGTGGTTAGACCTATAATGCTATATGCTGTTGTAGTCTGGTGGTCGGCACTTCACCAGCCAAAAAGTTTAGACAAAGTTCAGCGTATGGCGTGTTTGTGTATCTCAGGCGCACTCAGCAAGACAGGAACAAATTCCGTTAATGTTATGCTGCATCTATTGCCTTTAGGCATTTTGGCCAAACAATCAGCTGCAAAAACGGCTGCGCGGTTGCGCGAGCTATCGCTGTGGTCGGAAAAAGGTTACGGTCACAGTTCGGTCCTCAAAATAATGCCAGATGTGCCTAACGTAGTGGATTACACTTTGGCGAGTCCCCTTTTCGACAAAAAGTTTGAGACTCTAATCCCCAACAATGAGGCGTGGTGCACACAGACCCCGGGGAATAAAGAATATATAGATGTCTACACTGATGGCTCCAAATTGGATACACAATTGGGTTTCGGAGTATATTCTAATGATCTGGAACTTCGAATAGCGAAAAGATTACCTAATCACTGTAGTTTTTTTCAGGCTGAAATATTAGCAATAATAGAGGTGGCGAATTGGCTGAGAAGTAATGTTTCAAAAAATGTGGCCATTAATATATACTCAGACAGTCAAACTGCAATAAAATGCTTGGACTGAGCAGTACAATATTCACATAATATGGGTGCCTGGCCATAGGAACATACGGGGGAACTGCGAAGCGGATGAGTTGGCAAGGCTAGGGACTACCTTACATATTCTAGGGGAACTAGAATCTGTTGGTATGCCCCTGGCTACCTGCAAGCTCATGCTGCGTGAGAAGGCTGTTATGATGGCAAATGTTCGATGGGAGAATTGCAAGGGCTGTAACGACACCAAGCAAACATGGCTCCATTTAAACTTAACCGCACATTAGATATGCTAGTGTTCTCGAGACGTCAGATATCACTCCTGATATCTGCTATAACGGGTCGCTGCCTGATAGGCGATTTTGCAAAAACTATAGGCGCGAAGTATAAAGACTATTGTATGAGCTGTCATGATGCGGAGGAAAAGGAATCAATAAAACACCTCTTGTGTGAGTGTCCTGCATTTTGTGTAAAGCGCAAGCAACTTTTAGGGGCATATAGCTTCAGATTACTGGCGGATCTGGAAAACGTTAACTTAAGCAGTCTGCTAATGTTTTTGGAACAATCTGGTTGGTTCAACAAAGAAAAATAATTAAGAAGGTTCAGCGGTTAAAACTAGAAGTGCCCATATGTAATAGGTACTTTTAGTTAATGTGGTATCACAATGGACTGAATAGTCTATGTGAGCCTGAATCTTAATCGGGCTGCCACTTTAACCTAACCTAACCTACTTCAGACTCTGGAGAGGATGATAGATATTTATATTAAAACTTGCGTCGATTCAAGTTTGCTCTCGAAACGACAGCATGCATACTCGAAGGGCAGGTCTACTGAGACCGCATTACATGAAGTAGTCAGCTTTATTGAAAGCTCACTATCTGTCAAAGAGTACACAATCGTGGCGTTTCTAGACATCGAAGGGGCGTTCAATAACATCCATCCGAGCTCGATATTAAATGGACTGACAACTCTGAATGTTGATCCAGGTATACTTAGGCTGTTAGACGAACTTCTAACGAAGAGACGTATTTCGGCCACACTAGGACAAGCAAACATACAGAGGTATGTGAACAGAGGCACTCCCCAAGGAGGAGTTCTATCACCTCATCTTTGAAATGTTGCTATAAACAACCTTCTGGTTTCCCTAGAAAAATAAAGGATAAAAGTGGTGGCATACGCAGATGATGTGGCGCTAGTAGTCAGGGGGAAATTCCCACCCACAATCAGATATATTATACAGACAGCCCTCCAGATGACTGAGAAATGGGCGAAAGATAATGGTCTTGGGGTAAATCCTGCAAAGACAGAACTAGTCATGTATTGCAAAGATCGCAAAACTCCCACGGTTAGGTCCATTTCCTTAGGGGGTATTGAAATTTCCTTTGGTGAGTGTGCGTTAGTTTGGACAGGAAGCTGAACTTTAAGCTTAATATTGAAGAAAGGGCGAGGAAAGCAACGGTAGCTTTGTACTCGTGCAAAAATGCAATGGGGGCTAAAACCAAAAATTGTGCATTGGCTATACACGGCAGTGGTTAGACCTATAATGCTATATGGTGTTGTAGTTTGGTGGCCGGCACTTCACCAGCCGACAAGTTTAGACAAAGTTCAGCGTATGGCGTGCTTGTGTATCTCAGGCGCATTCAGCAAGACAAGAAAAAATTCCCTTAAAGTCATGCTGCATCTATTGCCTTTAGACATTTGCGGTTGCGCGAACTATCGCTGTGGTCGGAAGAAAGTTACGGTCACAGTTCGGTCATCAAAATAATGCTAGATGTGCCTAACGTAGTGGATTATACTTTGGCGTGACCATTTTCCACAAAAAGTTTGAAACTCTAATTCCCAACACAGGCCCCGGGGAATAAACGATATATAGACTTCTACACTGATGGCTCCAAATTGGATGGACAAATGGGTTTCGGAGAATATTCTAAAGATCTGGAACTTCGAATAGCGAAAAGATTACCTGATAACTGTAGTGTTTTTCAGGCTGAAATATTAGCAATAAGAGAGGTGGCGAATTGGCTGAGAAGTAATGTTCCAAAAAATGTTGACATTCAGACAGTCAACCTGCAATAAAATCCTTTGACTCTGTGTTTCTTAACTCGTCGACTGCCGCAAATCTCTCAAGGAGATGGCTGAGCAGTACAATATTCACCTAATATGGGTGCCTGGCCATAGGAACATACCGGGGAACTGCGAGGCGGATGAGTTGGCAAGGCTAGTGACTACCTGCCCCTGGCTACCTGCAAGCTCATACTGCGTGAGAAGGCAGGCATGCGTGATAGGCGATTTTGCAAAAACTATTGGTGCGAAGTATGAGCCATGATGCGGAGGAAAAGGAATCAATTAAACACCTCTTGTCCTGCATTTTGTGTAAGGCGTAAGCAAATTTTAGGGGCATATAGCTTTAGATTACTGGCGAACCTGGAAAACGTTAACTTAAGCAGTCTGCTAATGTATTTGGGACAATCCGGTCGGTTCAACAGAAGAAAATAATCGAGAAGGTCAGCAGTTAAAACTAGAAGTGCCCATATGTAATAGGTACTTTTAGTTAATGTGGTATCACAATGGACTAAATAGTCCAAGTGAGCCTGAATCTTAATCGGACTGCCACTTTAACCTAACCTAACCTAAGGCCAGTCGATGCTGTTGATTCTTAATAAATATATTTAATATATTAATAAAACATGTCTTTTATTGAAGAAAAAACTGCCTATATAAATAAATAAAACTGTATTTAAAAACGAAGGTAAGCAGTTCTAATTTTGAAGTAAAAGGTTTACCACAAATATGTAAAATTTGTACAAATGCATGAAAAAAGTTCAATAAAAACATTCCATATATGAATTCAATTCAGTAAAATTTTTTCATTCTGTAGTATAGTGGTACATAAATATAGGAAAATGTTAACTAATATATGGAATGCATTCTACCTTATTTCTATGACAATCACATCGTTCAAACAAATAAAAATGTCTTTGGCGCTATACGAAGTTCAACTTTCTCCACAATGAGTTCATTTTACCTTAAAGAAGTGGTCACTTTTTTCTGGGTGTAGATTATTTTTAGAAAATTTTGACTAAACAGTATTACAAGCGCTGACATTGCGCTGATATCACAAAAATAAGTAAATATTTTTCGACAAATTTAAGAAAATTTATTAGACATAATTAATTTTTATCACTTGTTAAATAAAATTTTGTAGTTTGAAGGAAAAAATCGGACTTCAAAATTGCAAGAATGTCTTTAGTGCCACACTAAGTTCAAGTTGGATCCATATGGAGTAAATTTTACAAATTTAAAGAAATAATGAATTATTTTGTGAGAAGTACGAATTTAAAGGGTGATACGGTCAAAATTTGGTCAATATAAACTCGACGTATTTCTTTCAATTTTGCATTTAAAAAACCTGAACACCCCTCATTTTGAAGGTGTGTGTGTGTAGAATGTTGCTCCTATTTTTGCTCGCGCATCGCGAAAATCCAAGCTACTCGCACGCAAAGCTGGCAAAATTGCTAAAAGTTGCCAAATCAACCGTTACAAATGTAATTAAAGTGTTTGGGGAACGTTTGTCGACAGCCAGGAAGTCTGGATCGGGGGGAAATCGAAAACCGGACGTCGCTGAGACGACAGAGAGAGTTGCCGGTAGTTTCAAGCGAAACCCTAACCTCTCTCTCCGAGATGCCGGGTGTAAGCTGGGTGTATCGTCTACAACCGTGCATCGAGCCAAAAAACGAGCCGGACTATCGACTTACAAGAAGGTAGTGACTCCAAATCGCGATGATAAACAAAATACGACAGCCAAAGCGCGATCCCGGAGGCTGTACACGACGATGCTGACGAAGTTTGACTGCGTGGTAATGGATGACGAAACCTACGTCAAAGCCGACTACAAGCAGCTTCCGGGACAGGAGTTTTATACGGCAAAAGGAAGGGGAAAGGTAGCAGATATTTTCAAGCACATAAAACTGTCAAAGTTCGCAAAGAAATATCTGGTTTGGCAAGCCATCTGTACCTGTGGCTTGAAAAGCAGCATTTTCATAGCTTCCGGGACTGTCAACCAAGAAATTTACGTGAAAGAGTGTTTGAATAAACGTCTGCTGCCTTTCCTGAAGAAACACGGTTGTTCCGTACTGTTTTGGCCGGATTTGGCATCTTGCCATTACGGTAAAAAGGTCATGGAGTGGTACGCCGCCAACAACGTGCAGGTGGTTCCCAAGGACAAGAACCCTCCCAACACGCCAGAGCTCCGCCCAATTGAGAAATACTGGGCTATTGTCAAGCGGAACCTAAAGAAGACCAAAAAAACTGCTAAGGACGAGCAGCAGTTAAAGGCAAACTGGCTTTCTGCGGCGAAGAAGGTGGACAAGGTGGCTGTACAAAATCTGATGGCAGGTGTCAAGCGTGAGGCCCGGCAATTCGGATTTGGAAAAGCGAAAGCCTAACTGAATATTTTTCCTGAATTTTATACTAATTAAACTTGAAAAAGAAATTTAATTTGATTTTTTAAATAAACGATTTCACCGATTTACACGCGTTTTCCCTTGACCAAATTTTGACCGTATCACCCTTTAGTAAATCTTTATGCTTCAATAGTGTATAAGTTTTCCCATTTTTTAGTTAATTTAACTAACGTACGCAAAAAATTAGAGATTTCACTTTTTTTTTGAGTGTATCTATAAATTCTGACTGATCTACTAGTTCCGTAAGAGTCATTGTCGTTTCAGTCCGTGGTGTTCATGTCATTATCATTAAGGTTATTATTAGGGCCTGAAAATTGTAAGGCTTTCTTAATATTTATGGGATGAACATTTTGTAATTTTCTTTTTCTAAATTTAGGTTGTTCTTTATGCCTAAGGGCTTTGTAATTCTTTATGAATCCTTCTGTTCTTGTTTCTTGATATTCTTCCCTACTCTCATTTAACTTGTCTATAATTTTTTTTTTTGTAATCTACAAATTGTTCTTCATGTGTACTTCGATTGGTTTGTGTTTGATTGTAGAGTGTTTGACTGTTAACCCTTTTTCTGTTTTGTATAAGATCCTGAATTTTTCTACTAAAGTACTATGAAATCTTTCGATATCAGCGTTTCCCGTATGACTATTAGGTTTTGTTAGGTGAAGTTGTATGTTTTCATTATCTAAAAATACTTTTATCCTTACCGCTTTGAACTCATTGTCTGCCAATATTTTGCTTGGAATTCCTAACTTTGTGAAATGGTCCTCTAATTGTTCAATAATGGTGATATGATTCCTGTCATTTAATGGATACGCTGCTCCAAATTTTGTAAATTTATCTATAACGGTTAAGAAATGGTGCCCCTTGATTACATATGTATCTATGTGTATAATTTCATTTTTCGGTGTCGGTGTTTCCGTAGCATTAAATATTGTTTTTATATGTATTCTATCATATTTTATTTCCTGACAAATTTCGCACTGATTTATTCCTATCTGAATTAATTCCAGCAATTTTGGGTAGTATATTTAATTTCTGATTTGTTTGTATGTTTCTGATATGCCTGAGTGTAAACTTTCTTTTACATGGTGTAAGGAAGTTTTAACAGCTTTGACTTCAGTTTCAATGTCCTGTGCTCTCATAGTACATTTAATGAATTTTATTTGGTTATCGTTTGAGTGCATTTCAATAAGTTTTTCTTGAACTACGTTGTAACTATGGTCAGAAATTTCACCCAATTTTTTCTTTCCTTGTGTATCTTCTACATATGTCTCCCATTTGCTCAAAATCGGCAATGAATATTGTTCTTTTTTCATGTAGTGTTTTAAATTCTTCTGTTTTATTGTTTGTCAAAATAATTTGTGATTTATATTTGTTCACTATTTCCTCTTTGATTATAAAATGATCACCTAAATTCTCTTCCGCTGAGTGTATTGTTGCCATTGATTCATTGTCCTCTATATTATTGACTGATAAATTAAAAATTTCCGTACTTCCACTGTCTATATCCTTCGCATTAATATCTTCATTATTTTCTATTCTACTGAGGAAGTCGGCTACCCTATTTTCCTTGCCTTTAAGCATTCAATATCAAATTGATACATACCAACAGATTCTAGTTCCCCTGGAATATGTAAGGTAGTTCCTAGCCTTGCTAACTCATCTGCTTCGCTGTTCCCCGGTATGTTCCTATGGTCAGGCACCCATATTAGGTGAATATTGTACTGCTTAGCCATCTCGTTGAGAGATTTGCGGCAGTCGATGGCCGTTTTAGAGTTAAGGAACACAGAGTCCAAGGATTTTATTGCAGGTTCACTGCACACAAAAAATTTTTTTTCTGATTCAATCACGAAATTAATTGATCCAATTAATTTTTTAATTGAAATGTCTTCAATCACAGAAATGATAGTATCAATTAAAAAATTAATTGACAGCCAATTAAAAAATTAATTGATCCAATTAAATATTTAATTGATGCTATTAATTTGTGTGATTGATTTTTATTTCAATTAAAAAAATTGTTGAATCAATTAAATTTTTAATTGAATATTTTTTAAAACTCAATTAAGATTTTAATTGGAAAAATTTTCGTGAAATTTTTTTCTGTGTGTCTGAGTATATATATCAGCCAATGCGTCACCTCTCTTATTGCTAATATTTCAGCTTGAAAAATACTGCAGTTATTAGGTAATCTTTTCGCTATTCGAAGTTCCAGATCTATAGAATATACCCCGAAACCCACTTGTCCATCCAATTTGGATCCATCAGTGTAGAAATCTTTATATCGTTTATTCCCCGGGGTCTGTGTACACCACGCCTCACTGTTGCGAATTAGAGTTTCAAACTTTTTGTCGAAAAGTGGTTTCGCCAGAGTGTAATCCACTACGTTAGGCACATCTGGCATAATTTGGAGGACTGAACTGTGGCCGTACATTTTTCCGACCACAGCGATAGCTCGCGCAACCGCACAGCCGTTGTTGCAGCTGACTGTTTGGCCAAAATGTCTAAAGGCAATAGATGCAGCATGACATTAAGGCAATCTGTTCCTGTCTTACTAGTGCGCCTGAGATACACAAGCACGTCATACGCTGAACTTTATCTAAACCTGTCGGTTGTTGAAGTGCCGGCCACCAGACTACAACACCATATAGCATTATAGGCCTAACCACTGCCGTGTATAACCAATACACATTTTTCGCTTTTAGTCCCCACTTTTTTCCTATTAACTGTTTGCATGAGTACAAAGCTATCGTGGCTTTTCTCGCTCTTTCTTCAATGTTAAGCTTAAATTTCAGCTTCCTGTCCAGAACAACGCCAAGGTATTTTGCACACTCACCAAAGGGAATTTCAATACCCCCTAAGGATATGGGTTTAACCGTGCGAGTTTTGCGATCTTTGCAGTACATGGCTAATTCTGTCTTTGCAGGATTTACTCCAAGACCATTCTCTTTCGCCCATTTCTCAGTTATCCGGAGGGCTCTCTGTATAACATCTCTGACTGTGGATGGGAATTTTTGCCCTGACTGCTAGAGCCACATCGTCTGCGTATGCCACCACTTTTATCCTTTCTTTTTCTAGGGTAACCAGAAGGTTGTTTATAGCAGCATTCCAAAGAAGAGGTGATAGAACTCCACATTGGGGAGTGCCTCTGTTCACATACTTTTGTATGTTTGCTTGTCCTAGTGTGGCCGAAATACGTCTCATTAGCAGTTCGTCTAGCAGGCTAAGTATACCTGGATCAACATTCAGAGTTGCCAGTCCATTTAATATCGAGCTCGGATGGACGTTACTGAATGCCCCCTCGATGTCTAGAAACGCCAGGATTGTGTATTCATTGACAGATATTGAGCTTTCAATAAAGCTGACTAGTTCATGCAAAGCGGTCTCGGTCGACCTGCCCTTCGAGCTGTCGTTTCGAGAGCACACTTGAATCGACGCTAGTTCTAAGATAAATGTCTATCATCTTCTCCAGAGTCTTAAGTAGAAATGAGGATAAGCTGATTGGTCGGAAATCCTTCGCACTCGAGTGAGAGGCTTTTCCCGCTTTCGGTATGGAAACGACTTTTGTTTCCCTCCACTTTTCTGGAATATATGCTAAGTTTATACATCCTTTATATATCACCGTCAACCAGGGGATAATTCTTTCAGTCACTGCTTGTAACTCCGCCGGAGTAATTCCATCAGGTCCGGGGGTTTTGAATGTCCCAAAGGTATTTAACGCCCATTTTATTGTAGATTCCGATACAATTTGGAAATGATCGCTGAGCCACTGTGGCACCGCCAGAACCTGGTGCAACCGTCTGATTTCCAGGAAAATGTGTGTCCAATAGTACCTCTAGCGTCTCCTCACTGGACGTAGTCCAATTGCCCTCCGATGTTTTAATGAAACCTGGAGCGGAGTTCGTGGATGCTAGTACCTTCCGTAGTCTGAAAGCCTCGGACGTATTCTCAATACTGCTGCAGTAATCATTCCAAGAGTTATGCTGAGCCTTTCTCATTTCTCGCTTGTATCCTCTCAGATTTTTCTTGTATGCGTCCCAATCCTCAGGAGATCTGGTGGACTTTGCTTTGTTAAAGAGCTGCCTGCAGGATTTCGTCATATTACCTAACTCCGTAGACCACCATGGTGGTCGATTTTTCCTCCTTGGCTTCCCTCTAGGACATGCAGCTTTCAGTGAGATGTTTAAGGCCTTAGTAATCCTCTCCACTGCGTGTTCGATATCTTGCACAGTGCTCATATTTGTCTCTGGTATTTCCGGTATCAGCATATCGAACGATTCCCTATACCTATTCCAATCAGCTTTCCTAACATTTGGCGGAAATATGGTCTTTGAAATACGAACAGCCAATCTGAATCTGATGTAGCGATGATCTGAGAAGCTATGTTCCCTAAAAACTTGCCACTCATATATCTTATCATTCAGTTCCGAAGAGGCCAATGTGACGTCCAACACCTCTTGCGTGTTTTTGGTGACGAAGGTTAGTGCATCTCATTAGTACCCAAAATAAACTCTCCCCTTGCATTAGTATCACTACTTCCCTAAATACTATGATGTGCATTTGCATAACATCCCATAATGAGTTTTGTCTTTGTTTTCAGTGACTCATCAACTAAGGTCTTAACATGGAGGCATCTCTCTATCATGTCCCATGTAGACCGAAGATACCCAGTATTTGCATTTGGATAGGTTAGGTTAGGTTAAAGTGGCATCCCGATTAAGATTCATGCTCACTTAGACTATTCAGTCTATTGTGATACCACATTAACTAAAAAGTACCTATCACATATGGGCATTTCTAGTTTTAACCGCTGAACCTTCTTGATTATTTTTCTTTGTTGAACCAACCAGATTGTTCCAAAAACATTAGCAGACTGCTTAAGTTAACCTTTTCCAGATCCGCCAGTAATCTGAAGCTATATGCTCCTAAAAGTTGCTTGCGCTTTACACAAAATGCAGGACACTCACACAAAAGGTGTTTAATTGATTCCTTTTCCTCCGCATCATGACAGCTCATACAATAGTCATTATACTTCGCGCCTATAGTTTTTGCAAAATCGCCTATCAGGCAACGAACCGTTATAGCAGATATCAGGAGTGATATCTGACGTCTCGAGAACACTAGCATATCTAGTGTGCGGGGGCCATATTTGTTTGGTGTCGTCACAGCCCTTGCAATTCTCCCATCGAACATTTGCCATCATAACAGCCTTCTCACGCAGCATGAGCTTGCAGGTAGCCAGGGGAACATTACTTCTCAGCCAATTCGTCACCTCTTTTATTGCTAATATTTCAGCCTGAGAAACACTACAGTGATTAGGTAATCTTGTCGCTATTCGAAGTTCCAGATCATTAGAATATACTTCGAACCCCAATTGTCCATCCAATTTGGAGCCATCAGTGTAGAAATCTATATTTTGTTTATTCCCCGGGGTCTGTGTGCACCACGCCTCATTGTTGGGGATTAGAGTCTCAAACTTTTTGTCGAAAAGTGGACTCGCCAAAGTGTAATCCACTACGTTAGGCACATCTGGCATTATTTTGAGGACCGAACTGTGACCGTAACTTTTTTCCGACCGCAGCGATAGCTCGCGCAACCGCGCAGCCGTTGTTGCAGCTGATTGTTTGGCCAAAATGCCTAAAGGCAATAGATGCAGCATAACATTAACGGAATTTGTTCCTGTCTTGCTGAGTGCGCCTGAGATACACAAACACGCCATACGCTGAACTTTGTCTAAACTTTTTGGCTGGTGAAGTGCCGACCACCAGACTACAGCAGCATATAGCATTATAGGTCTAACCACTGCCGTGTATAGCCAATGCATAATTTTTGGTTTTAGTCCCCACTTTTTTCCTATTGCCATTTTGCACGAGTACAAAGCTACCGTTGCTTTTCTCGCCCTTTCTTCAATATTAAGTTTAAAGTTCAGCTTCCTTTCCAAAATAACGCCAAGGTATTTTGCACACTCACCAAAGGGAATTTCAATACCCCGTAAGGAAATGAGCCTAACCTTGGGAGTTTTGCGATCTTTGCAGTACATGACTAGTTCTGTCTTTGCAGGATTTACCCCAAGACCATTCTCTTTCGCCCATTTCTCAGTCATCCGGAGGGCCCTCTGAATAATATCTCTGATTGTGGATGGGAATTTTCCCCTGACTGCTAGAGCCACATCATCTGCGTATGCCACCACTTTTATCCTTTTTTTTCTAGGGTTCCAAAGAAGAGGTGATAGAACTCCTCCTTGGAGAGTGCCTCTGTTCACATACCTTTGTATGTTTGCTTGTCCTAGTGTGGCTGAAATACGTCACTTCATTAGAAGTTCGTCCAATCAACATTCAGAGTTGTCAGTCCATTTAATATCGAGCTCGGATGGACATTATTGAACGCCCTTTCGATGTCTAGAAACGCCACGATTGTGTATTCTTTGACAGATAGTGAGCTTTCAATAAAGCTGACTACTTCATGTAATGCGGTCTCAGTAGACCTGTCCTTCGAGTATGCATGCTGTCGTTTCGAGAACAAACTAGAATCGATGCTAGTTCTAAGATAAATATCTATCATCCTCTCCAGAGTCTTAAGTAGGAATGAGGATAAGCTGATTGGTCGGAAATCCTTCGCCCTCGAGTGAGAGGCTTTTCCCGCTTTAGGTATGGAAACGACTTTTGTTTCCCTCCACTTTCCTGGGATATATGATAAGTTGATACATCCTTTATATATCGCCGACAACCAGGGGATAATTTTGTCAGTCACTGCTTGTAACTCCGCCGAAGTAATTCCATCAGGTCCGGGGGATTTGAGTGGTCCAAAGCCATTTAACGCCCATCTTATTCTAGATTCCGATGCAATTTCCTCGATATGAAACGACCGCTGAGCCACTGTGGTACCGCCAGAACCTGGTGCAACCGTCTGATTTCCAGGAAAATGTGTGTCCAATAGTACCTCTAGCGTCTCCTCACTGGACGTTGTCCAATTGCCCTCCGATGTTTTAATGAAACCTAGAGCGGAGTTGGTGGTTGCTAGAACCTTCCGTAGTCTGGAAGCCTCGGGCGTATTCTCAATACTGCTGCAGTAATCATTCCAAGAGTTATGCTGAGCATTTCTCAGTTCTCGCTTGTATCCTCTCAGATTCTTCTTGTAAGCTTCCCAATCCTCAGGGGCTCTAGTGGACTTTGCCTTGTTAACGAGCTTCCTGCAGTATTTCCTCATATTACTTAATTCCGTAGAACACCATGGTGTTCGATTTTTCCCCCTTGGCTTCCCTCTAGGGCATGCAGCTTTCAGTGAGGTTGAAGGCCTTAGTAATCCGCTCCACTGCGTGTTCGATATCTTGCACATTTCTCATATTTGTCTCTGTTATTTCCGGTATCATCATATTGAACGATTCCCTATACCTATTCCAGTCAGCTTTCCTAACATTTGGCGGAAATATGGTCTTGGTGGTATGAACATCAAATTTGAAACTGATGTAGCGATGATCTGAGAAGCTGTGTTCACTTAAAACCTGCCACTCAGATATCATATCATTCAGTTCTTGCGAGGCCAAGGTGATGTCCAAAACCTCTTGCCTGTTTTTAGTGACAAAGGTTGGGGCATCTCCCTTGTTGCAAACTACTAAATTAGTACGCAAAATAAACTCTATTAGCGACTCTCGCCTTGCATTAGTATCACTACTTCCCCATATACTATGATGCGCATTCGCATCGCATCCCATAATGAGTTTCGTCTTTGTTTTCAGTGACTCCTCAATTAAGGTCGTAACTATGTCTATATCCTTTTAAGGCAGCACATGCAGCCTTACAATGATGAAGATTTATCTGGAGGATCCGTAGGACCATCGAGATTTGCAACAACCGTCACATCAGCCGCTTCAATCGAGTCATCAAGAATGTCCTCTTCAGAGATCTCGGTGACTCTCGCAATAACCATAGGTTCAACTTTGGTGAGTTCTGAAGCAGTAGAAACCTCCTCACGAATACGGTATCTATCCATGTCTTCAACTTTGGTATCTCCCTCGACTTCGCAAGAGGATCCGCTTACTTCTGATTCACGGCGGCGGATTCTGTGTACCGGATCGACCCGATGGACCCCATCCATTGGCCAGCGGCTGCCGCATCAGTGTACGTGTTGTTTCGTCCGTCTTTTTGTGTTGGAGAAGGTGCATCCCGGGGAGCCTTCTATGTTTGCTGTGGGTCCGAGCCGGGATAGAGGAGAACCCCGGACCATGGTATTGTTCGGTCTGCCGAAACCTGATCCACCACCGTTCGGTTTAGGTTAGGTGTAACCGGTGCTTGGAGTGGGTGCACTTCCGGAACTGCTCCGGCTTAACATCGCTGCGGGAGTATAGTCATACTGACTACGTGGCAGGATGCGGTGCCAGCTATGCGAATCCCCCGACATCTCCCGTACAACAATATACTCCGCCGCAGCGTCTCACACCCAATATTGTTGTTCCAGTTCCGGATAGTGCACTAGTTTTGCAATTTAATTGCAACGAGCTCCGGGGTAAAATTAGCGAGATCGTGGACTTTATGAATCGGAAAAGGATAAGGGTCGCGGCGATCCAGGAAACTAAGCTGAATTCCACCTGCAGCCTACGCCATTGTGATGGATACAATGTGCTTCGAAAGGATCGCACGAGAAGTGGAGGTGGTGGCCTGGCTTTCATATTACACCGTTCCGTGCAGTATAGACCTATCCCGCTTGTGCCAGACACTAGTGACCCGTATATGGAATGTATTGGGGTAGCAGTCAAGTCTGGGGCTGCCGAGATAGAGCTATACAATGTGTATATACCGCCGATTGGTAGCTGTGCTCCAAGTTATAGCCCAAACATTGAGTGGCTGTTGTGCGGGCATAACCGATTGGTTCTAGGAGACTTTAATGCCCACCATGAACTTTGGCATTCTCTCCTATGTAATGACCAGAGCTTTGTCAGAGCAGATAGATGACTCCACATTTTGCACGGTGAACGAAGAGGCCCCAACGAGGATTATGGGTGACTGCAGCAGTTCGCCAGATTTATCTTTAGCGTCGCCTGGTCTGATAAATGACGTCTCCTGGCAACCCGTCATTTCATTGGGATCGGTCCACCTCCCCATAATTCTGGCCGGACGTTTATTAATCAAACGAAAGCCAACTGGGAAGGCTTCAGAGAATACACCGATCGCCGCTTCAGTGAGCTCCCGTCCTCCTCTCATGTTTATGTTGCCCAGAGGGCTTTCCGGGATATCATCAACGCAGCAGCCGCTCGCTCCATACCCGCTGGTCGAATTGCCCAAGTGAGGCCCAACTTCCCAGCCGAAGAGGCGGGACTCGCAGACGAGCGTGATGAACGCCGTCGTGCTAACCCTGCTGATCCTAGAATCAGAGAACTAAATCCAGAGATTAGTAAGATAGTCGACGAGCACAAGCGGAACACTTGGTTAGAGCACCTGAAGCAATGTAACTTAGGCACAGGGACTGGTAAATTGTGGTCAACAGTTAGAGCCCTCTCGAACCCCACTACAAGGGATGATGGGATTTCAGTCACCTTTGGCGACGTGACTGAGACTGATCCGAAGAGATGCGACAAATACTTCAACCGACAGTTTGTCGAGCATCCCGAGAGTGATAGAGCGAAAAGGAGAGCCACACGTCGCATACGTGGTCTCCAAGCCGACGACAAGATTCTTGGGGTCACATTCGACAGCCTGTTCAGGTCATCTGCCCATGCCACTGCAATTTGTAATAAGCTCCGTGGTAGAAACAAGGTCCGCAAGTCACTTGCCGGCAGTACTTGGGGTGCGGACAAAGAAACCTTGTTAACTACCTATAAGGCAATTGGCCGGTCAGTGGTAAACTATGCACCGCAGGCTAGTGATACGCAGTGGAATAACATTCAAACCTGTCAGAACGCTGCCCTTAGAACTGCGACTGGGTGTCTCCGCAGCATACCCCTGGATCACCTTTATGTGGCGACAAAGATCATCCCTGTGCGAAGACACAACTACATGTTGTCGAAGCAGTATCTCCTGGGTGTTTATCGCAGTAACCATCCAAACCACCATCTCATGGATGCACAACCACAACCCAGGAACGTAAGGGTTGATATACATAATCTAGAGCGCGAGATCCAGCGCTACAAAAGAGAACCTCTAGATCAAGCAGCGTACCAGGCAGGTTTGAACAGGATTCATGAGGATACTGTAGGTGAATCGGTGAGAAGCTACAAGGTTAATCCTGTTCTCGGAGTCCGTCCACCGCCCATAGCACCGGAGGAAAGAGACCTCCCACGACAGACTATAGTAGTTTTAGCCCAGTTAAGATCAGGCAAGTGCAGCCGCCTCAATTCCTATTTATCAGTGATTGATAGCAGCATAGCTGACGTATGTCCAATTTGTAACCAAGGGCCACACGACACGCGTCATCTTTTCTCTTGCCCAGCTAAACCAACCCGACTTACCGCCAGGTCACTCTGGACGCACCCCACCTTAGTCGCAGAGTTCCTCGATCTGGCCACAAGCTGAAGTACCAAAGCGTATAACATAAAAATAGATGAAATCACAAACTGTTACAACAACAACAACAACTTCTGATTCAGACAGAGGTTTGTCCATTTCTGAATCCTTTAGCTGGTCGTTTTTATATATCTTCATTTGGATATAATGAAAGCCATAACATACACGGCCCTGAGACTTTGCTAGATGTGGCAAAGACTGAGTGTTCAATATAAACACATCATGCCGTCTTGGTCCATCCACTTCATCCAAACGGCCAACCTTCCAATCAGCTGTTGGAAGATCTGGATTGCATCGTTTCAGCCTATTTCAAATAGATTCAGGGTCAGAAGGGTTTGCAGGTATTCACGCATGTGCTCTAGGTCTAGCCGGTATGTCTTTCTTCTCGACTAACTCTAGAGCAGCTCCTTCCCAAACTTCACCAATTAGTATCAGAGCAGCTTTAAAACATTCTATAGACCTCTGGTCCTCAAATGCGACTAGCTTAAATCGTCCTTGATACCAACCAGCCTCTTGGTGTCGAGGATCTGGACCGGGAAACTTTTCCAGCACCTGTGAGTAGACGACAGACAGCATTCTCAATTTTCCCCCATTTTTGCTTTGGAACCATACCGTCCAATGCTCCTTTATTAATGATAGCCATCACAAGGCTGTCTTTAGCAACTGAGGCAAACGATCTTTAATCCCTTTTGGAGGACGGCAGCTCATCCGGTGATCGTTCCCTTTTTCGAGTCTCAAGAATTCCTTGAGCCCATTTTAAGGAATCGCTTTGTTTAGCCGACAGCGTGCTTGGGTCGACTGATCCTAACTTCTTTCTGCGTTCCTTGAATCTCTTTCTTGAGGGATTACCTCCTTTTGATGTCGTTACCTTAGAAGATTTCGCAAGATTTTTCTTCTTCTGACTCTACCGGAGGCTTGTTCGTTTCAGAATCCTTTGGGTGATCGCTTTTGTATACCTTCATATGGATATCATGAAAGCCATAACTTACACGTCCTTGGGTCTGGGCTAGATGTGGCAGCGACTCAATGTTCAATATAAACACCGCATGTCGTCTTGGTCCATCCACCTCATCCAAACGACCAACCTTCGGCGGTTGGAAGATCTGGATTACATTCCTTTAGTCTGTTTAGCATTGACTCAGGATCAGGAGGATTTGCAGGTATCCATGCATGTGCTCTAGGTTTAGCCGGTATGTCTTTTTCTATCGATTAACTCCAAAGCGGCTCCTTCCCAAACTTCACCAATTAGCATCAAAGCAGATTTAAAGCAATCCATAGACCTCTGGTCCGCAAATGCTATTAACTTATATCGTCCTTGATACCATCCAGCATCTTGCCGTCGAGAACTTGGTCTGGGAAACTTTTTCGCACCTCTGAGTAGACACCAGAAATCGCGTTCTCAATTTACCCCCATTTTTGCTTTGGAACCATACCGTCCAATGCTCCTTTATTAATGATAGCCATCACAAGGCTGTCTTTTGCAACTGAGGCAAACGATCTTTGATCCCGATTAGAGGACGGAAGTTCATCCGGTGAACGCTCCCTTTTGCCAGGTTCAAGAATTCCTTGAGCCCATTTTAAGAAATCGCTTTGCTTAGCCGACAACGTGCTTGGGCCGACAGATCCTAATTTTTTAGGATAAACAAAGCATTTCTGCGTTCTTTGAATCTTTTTCGTGAGGGATTACCTCCTTTTGATGCCGTTACCTTAGAAAAGGTTCGACTTTCCAAAGTGTCGCCACCTGTCGACCCGTCTACAGGTCGTCTACATGGTGGTTTAATTTTCCACCACACGTGAAATTCGTGATAGGTTCCTATTACTTTGAAATAATTCGCTATTAAAAAACACGTCCGTTCAGTTCGACGGTTGAGAAATCATCTTGATGCCGTGGTGACATGTCCTTATCTTTATATTTTGAATGAAGAAATTTAATAGGTTGGTGGTCAGAATTTTGAACCGTTTACCATAGACATATGATCTAAAATAAAGATATCGTCACTTAAACTTAATACTGTTCAAATTGAAAACAAGTATATATGGCCATAAGTTCGGCCAGGCCGAATCTTATGTACCCTCCACCATGGTTTGCGTAGAAACTTCTACGAAAGTCTGTCATCCACAATCGAATTACTTGGGTTGTGGTATCTTAAATCGTTTTCTAAATTGCGAGTTAGTCCATACGTGGTATATATTAGACAAAAAAGGTATGTGTAGGTAAGTCTACAAATAATTACGAATCGATATGGACTTTTGCACGGTACGTAGGGAGCCAGACATGAAATATGGGGGTCGCTTATATGGGGGCTATATACAATTATGAACTTGATAATGACCAATTTTTGTGTGATTGTAGATCGATTTATCTGAGGGCTATATATAACTATAGACCGATATGGACCTAGTTAGGCATGGTTGTTAACGGCCATATACTTGCACAATGTACCAAATTTCAACTGACTCGGATGAAATTTGCTCCTCCAAGAGGCTCCAAAACCAAATCTCGGGATCGGTTTATATGGGGGCTATATATGATTATGGACTAATATGGACCACTTTTGGCATGGTTGTTAAATATCATATACTACCACCACGTACCAAATTTCAACCAGATCGGATAAATTTTGCTTCTCCAAAAGGCACCGGAGGTCAAATCTGGGGATCGGTTTATATGGGGGCTATATATAATTATGGACCGATTTCGACCGATTTTAGCATGGGTGTTTGAGGCCATATATTAACACCACGTACCAAATATCAACTGAATCAGATGAATTTTGGTCTTCCAAGAGGCTCCGGAGGTCAAATCTGGTGATCGGTTTATATGGGGGCTATATATAATTATGCACCGATGTAGACCAATTTTTGCATAGTCATTAGAGACCATATACTAACACCATGTACCAAATTTCAGCCGGATCGGATGAAATTTGCTTCTCTTAGAGGCTCCGGAAGCCAAATCGGGGCATCGGTTTATATGGGGGCTATATATAATTATTGACCGATGTGAACCAATTTTTGCATAGTTGTTAGAGACCATATTCTAACACAATGTACCAAATTTCAACCGGATCGGATGAAATTTTCTTCTCTTAGAGGCTCCGCAAGCCAAATCTGGGGATTTGCTGTAAGCAAGGGGGCTCCTGCAGGTAAAAGGGCACTCTAACGCACTGGTGTTGGAGTTGGGCGAGTGGAGCGATATGGCCGATTGCCTGTTGTTGTTGTGGACTGTATATTCGGTTACAGAGATCGGCTAATTTCACCAGGGCAAGGAGTTCCTGGGCAAGAGGAGATGAGAAGAGTTACTTGTGGGATAGAATCTCTCAGGGAGCTTAATCCACACAAGTATGTTTACCCGAGTGGAGGATATAGAGAAGAGATAAAATAAAACCAAGTGAAGTCAGTTCAAGGTAGCAGATTTATTAGGGTTGATGTTCCTCACCAGTATAAAATGCAGTTTCGTGTAAGGTTGATACAAAAGTGATAAAATGTAGGTCACTACCTACCAAGAAAACCATAGACTATAGACTTTAGATAGATGATCCACTATTCTCTTTAAAAACAATGTGTTAGTTCCAAAAATTAATTTTCTGACATTTCGTTTTGATTTTTTCGTAAAGAGTCAGTCCCAAACATTAATTTTCGTGAATTTGCTTTTGTGTTGATCGTAAAGAGCAATGCTGCTCAAAATTAATTTTCGTATTTTCGCGGTTTTGGTCACAATTTTTTGTTCAAATATGAACTTTTAATATATTAATTTATTTATAAATCCTCTGGTACATCATAAACGTTCTAATTTTGTGTAAAATTGGCAAACTACAAAAAGGAAAACGAAAGAGAATTTAAGCGTGCTCTTATTTTTCTCGTTTATTCTTAATCTTCGGAACTGTCAAACCTAGTTTGACACCCATGGCCCATCTATGTATTATAAGGTCTATGAAGAAAACTAATGATTTATATTTTTATCTTTTAGTACATAAAAATTCATTTTGATGACATTCGTTGTCAAACTTAACGATTGGTAATAATAATTTTCAAACTGTATACTTCAAGTTAACTTAATTTAAAAAAAGTTACAAATTACAAATTCAAATATATTAAGTATAAACCCTCAGGTTTATACATGGCGCCCGGTCTAGAATGTGGCTGGTCTGTGGCTTGCGCAAAGCACAGACGCAAATGAAAGGATTGCATCCGATAGGACATGACTATCTATTGTTGGCTGTTGGTTGCGGCTGTTATTGTTGGTTGCACTCGGCCGTGAGTTTTTGTTGCTTGCGTTTATAATTTCGTTTTGAATGTGAGTCACCACCTCGTTGCTGCTGTGTACCTCTTCGCTCAGTTTGATGGTGCGATGATGAATTTTTTCGATGTGGATGCAACATCGTGTGGTGGTAGTTTTGGCATTTCCGACATTTGTTCTTAGATGTGCATTTTGCTACAGTATGACTTTTCGCCTAACAATTGATGCAATCTGGGGCACACACGAATGCTGTGGAAGCCTTTGCATACCATACACCAATACAAATTTGACCTACGGATGGCGCTGTAAGAGTATAAATTCAGAGATTTGTTAGTGTAAATACCTTCTTCGCGACCGTGAAGAGCGTGGTGAATTTTCGGCGTCTGGAAAGTGTAAATGACACAACTTTACAATGGGACGACTAACGAGCCCGGTCGCAGTTCGAACATCAACTATTCGTATATTACCATCTGGCCCACAATGAGTTTGCTCTATGCGTCCTAATCGCCATCCATTTGGAGGCATCAAATCGTCGATTAAGACTACCAAATCTCCAATTTGGACATTTCGATTTGGTTGCTTCCATTTATATCGCTTTTGTAGGGACTTGAGATAATCATCTTTAAATTGTATTGCAAACTGATGATGCAAAGCTTTTAACTTAGTCCATCGATTAACTACAGATATATTTTGGGTGAGTGGTTCCGGCAAAGACAACATGGGAGCTCCTTTTAAAAAATGACCTGGTGTGAGGGCTGTTAGATCCTATGGATCTTCGGATATTGCGCTAATCGGACGAGAGTTAAGAACTCCCTCTATTCGAGCCAAAACTGTCGCCAGTTGTTCGTAAGTAAACTAATGGGACCCAACCACTCTCGTGAAATGGTGCTTAAAACTTTTAACGGCTGCTTCCCAGAGCCCGCCCATATGTGGGGCATGAGGTGGAATGAAATTCCACTCAAATCCATGAGTACCATACTTGTCCGATATATCCTTCGTGGCAGATTTTATAAATTTGGAAAATTCTCTCAAAAGTACCCTGCTGGCACCAACAAAATTACGCCCACTATCCGATACTACACTTCTGGGTAGTCCTCGCCTCCCAACAAAGCGAGCGAATGTGGCCTCAAAGGCCGGCGACGATAAGTCGGAGCAAGGTTCTAAATGGATGGCCTTTGTCGAGAAACATACAAATACTGATACGTAACCTTTTACAATGGGGCCTTTCGTAAGTGGAATGTTCTGAGCTCAAACGGACCAGCGAAATCGAGTCCGGTTACATGAAAGGGGGGCGTAATGGTACACCTATCTAGAGGTAAAGGTGCCATGATTTGTGAACATGATTTTTTTTTAAATCTCTTGGTTTCAATCTTTAAATCTTTGCACCATCCGACACATAAGGATGCAATCGGCATGTACTAAAAAATTATGTAGGTGCGAAAGAAACAGAGTACAGAGCCTAGAATTTCCGGGAAGAATTATGGGTGGCTTTCATTATATGGTAATGCCGAATGCGTTAGACGGCCGTTTACCCGAAGGATGTCATCTTGGTCTATGAAGGGATTCATTGGGTTCAATGGGCTGTCTTTCGGTAATGGATTCTTTTGTAAAATAGCATCATATTCCTTTTTGAAATATTGTTTCTGAATCACACAAATCAATATCTTCTTTGCGAATGTTATTTCGCAAAGAAGTGGGTGACAATATCGACGTTGCGACGCAGTCGGTTGTAAAATCGGAAAATATAAGATACAACTCTTAAAGCTTTTGTATATGACGAGAATCTGTGTAGTATGTCTGAAGTTTCTGAATTAACGATAAAGGAAGTTTCTTCCTGTTTTGGGAGTGGTAATTGGATTGCTCTTGGACCAGGTTGCTGGTGGATTTGTTAACCATGATGGACCGTTCCACCAAAGTAAGTTATTTTGAAGTTCTTGCAGCCTGCAACCCCTTGTACCCAAATCGGCAGGATTGTCGTGTGTGGACACGTGTCGCCACTGTGCTCGTGGAACAAGGGTGTGAATCTTGGACGTGCGGTTTGCAACATATGTTTCCCAAGACCACGGAGGCTTTGAGAGCCATCCGAGAACGATGGACGAATCAGTCCATAGAATCATATCAGAGTCCTTGAAATCAAAAAGATGGGCTATATAGTTTACCAGCTTCGCAAGCAATTCTGCTCCATTAAGCTCCAACCGTGGCAAACATACTGTTTGCAGTGGCGCAACCTTTTTGCGACTAGAAGATTCGAATACACAACATAACCGGAAGCTTGCACTCTTATATAGACGCAGGCACAATAAGCTGCCTTAGACGCGTCTGAGAATCCATGAATTTGGATTTGATCGGAAGGCATGTATTGGATCCAACGAGGAATCCGAATAGAACTTATATGCGAGAAGTCGAAATACAATTGTTCCCATGACCGACGAGAATTCTCGCTGATTATATCATCCCAACCACAACCTTCTAGCCACAGTTGCTGCATTAATATTTTGGCCCTTATTACAAATAGGTGTTATCCACCCAGCTGGGTCAAAGAGCTGTGCCACCATTGATAAAATGTGCCTCTTGGTCAGGCTTGATGGACTTTGAACTGGACTCATAACGTATGTAAAGGAATCTGTCAACGCATTCCACTTGATACCAAGTGTTTTGGTTGAACTTGCCTCATCGAGGCGCAAAAAATCTGTATCATATAAGTCCTCGGGTGGTAAGTGTTCGAGAATTTGCTTCGTTTCAGCGATCGAATAACCACCTGCAAGAATATCATCGACATAGGTCTCCTTTCGTAATACTGATGCTACCTTTGGGAACTGCCGCTCACAGTCAGAAGGAAGTTGTAATAATGACCGGAT